>NW_028248264.1:0-20499 GCF_964263255.1 Lissotriton vulgaris | reverse complement strand
TGGGCAATAGTTACTGTTGTATGTCGCCCTGCAAATCTCAAAACCGTTTTTTAACGTAGTCCTCCTGAGTGAGAGGGTTAATTGTAAGTGCGGGTATGCCCAGGGGTCTCTTAGCGCTAGGACAGGAAGACGTACAGAATAAAGTGTTGTAAAGAGGATGCAGCTAACAGATTTAATGTCATTTCAGCTCCTAGAAGTTGGTTAATAGGGCTGGCTTCGGCTCCCATGGCTGACAACCAAGGCTGGCTGTTCCCTAGTTGAGGGATGACCATTGAAAGAGCCCCAATGCTGATGAAGGGACACATGAAGAAAGGGACAATAGCAGACCGGATCATGACGGTGGAGTCTTGGCCAAAAACCAAGGGGCCAAAATACTCTTGCTGGGCTAAAGGGTTCCATATCCTAAACTCGCTGCAGCTTCAGAATCGTATCTGTGGACTACTCTGGGTAAAATGTAAATTGATACTTGTATAGCGCACTACTCACCCGCAAGGGTCTCAAGGCGCTTGTCCGAATACCGGTGTGGAACCGATCATGGATTTCCCTGTGAGGCGTCCACTCCTGGGCACCCCCAAGGTGGAGGCCAGGCATCCTTAGCGTTGTGGGGGCCGGTGTGGAGATTAAGCAAGCTATTACCCAGAGTTGCAGAGCTGGACTCCATGATTAGAATAGGCACCGAGGCGAGAATTATCAGGTCTGTGGAATTTTGAGCCCAAGACCCGCCGAGGCAGGAATTGAACCCTGGTCCGGGGCCAGACCTCTGCATCAGGGTCTGCCACTCTAACCATTGAGCCACACTTCTCCACTGGGTACTATCCCTGCTCCCGCCCCTGGAACCTGCAGATCCTGAGGAATAAGTGGAATGATTGTCCTCAGCCATCTTATTCTTTGGAAAAAAGAGGGACCTGCCACATTTACCCGCCCCCATAAACAACTGATAATAAAAGTGAGACCCGAAGTTTCAGACAATAGAGACCGGGGAATGGCGCAGACCCCGTCCCGCCGGGGCAAGAGGCACTGGCTGCGTTAGACCTTTTGACTTTTCAGAAGTAAAAAGACTTACAAGTTCAATAACACAGCACAAATATACAAAGAGCAGGCACACTGCAACAGGAGTGTGTAATGATGTGCTTTCTTCCCCCAATAACTCTCGGAGTCGGGTAGTGGTGCCAACCTCTTTATTCAAGTACGTACATACAAGGAGCGCAAAGCATGTCCTACGCCCAGCCTGCTCGCGCACTGAATGCCGCGCTGCGCCTGCCGCGCCTCTACGTCAACGTACGTCACGTAGCCACGTGACGTACCATGCTAGCGCGCTCACTACATATCTCCCTTTTTTCCAACGAATTATGTGAACAAGTCCTGACTCATATCGTAGTCTCTGAACCTCACTGTTGGGACCACCGCCCTGCCCCTTCTCGTCAGTCTTACCGGGGAACTGGCAGTCGTTGCTTCTTCCCTTTGTCCACTCTCTAGCGCGGCCGCGCTAGGCACGCTCCGACTGCTGTCTTCCTCCGGCTGACACTCTGCACTTGCCTCTTGATCCTCATTACTACTTTCGCCAAAGTCCGGGCCCTCACCTCCATAGTCACTGGAGTGGTCACTGTTGCTCTCACTCTCTTCCACGTTGCCTCTGCTTCTCCAGTTGAGTATTTTATTGCACCTGGCCATGCGATCCTGCGACCACACATTTCCATCGCTCAGCAAAGCCGCCCGGCCCTTGATTTCCACAACTCTCAGGGGCCTGCTGTACTTACTTTCCCCTTTTTTCTGTAGTGTGGGCAATCTTACTCTCACCCATTCCCCCTTTTCGAGGGCAGTGTCTTTTACATTCCTCCTCGCATCGTAGTGTTTGGTATACACTGCTTGTGCCTTCTTTAGATTGGCTTGCACCACTGCCGGTGACCACTCACTCTTAATGACTCTGTCCTTCCATATCCTGTTGTCTTGGGTGAACGGCTCCCGGCCCCTCAATATCTGGAAAGGGCTATAGCCAGTGTTCGTGGGAGTTATCCGATACGCCCACACCATGTGCCATATCTCCGCCTCCCAGTCTTTGTTGTCTGCAATAGCCGCTTGTATCGAGCCCATCACCACTCTATTGAAGCGCTCCACCAAACCATTCCCCGCCGGGTGGTATATGGATGTGTGTTTTGGCACTATTCCGTTTCTTTGCATAAACTGGTTCCATCTTTCAGAGCGGAATTGGGGCCCATTATCACTGAGGACACACTTAGGGATGCCCTCTCTCACGAAGGTCTCCGCCATGAAGCTCACTATCCTCTCAGTGTCCATTGTTTCTTCGATCTTTAATTCCGGCCATTTTGAATAGCGATCCACCATTACACAAATGTATTTCTGTATACCTTGTGCATTCAGCACTGGCCCTAAAATGTCTATGGACAGTTCCTCCCACGGATTTTGTGGAGGATCAATCTTTCCCAGGGCAGGGCGCAATGGTTTCAGTGTTTTGTCCGCGCCCTGGCACCTCGGGCACTCTCTCACATGTCTTTCCACTCTTATGTCCATTCCTGGCCACCAATAATTCTGCTTGGCCCTTAGTTTCAACTTTCCCGCTCCCAGGTGACCTTCGTGTAACATGTCCATCAATCTGGATATCATCGTTGCCGGGGGTATGACTCTTTCCCCTGTGTATACGAATGCGCCCTGGTCATCCATAGATAGTTCCTCTCTCACCTCGAAGTAGGGGACAAAGCCACGCTCTAATTTGCATTTGTCCGGCCAGCCTCTTACAATGTAGTCCTTCACTTTCTCCAGAGTCGGGTCTCCGTCATATGCCGTTTTCCATTCCTGTTTGCTGATGGATACTTCGAGGTCCTCGGTGAGTGCGACCCACTCTTCTCCCGCCTCGGGGCATTCTGTACTGGGCTCCATCGCTGCCGCCCTACTCAGGTAGTCCGCCACTTTGTTCCTGTTCCCTGGAATGTGTTCAACATCATATCGGAACTCCATTAACTTGAGCGACATTTTCGAGATCCTCGGTGTCGCATCTGCATGTCCAATCGATGTGAGCACTTTGAGCAGGGGTTTGTGATCGGTCCTCAACCGGAACCTTGTGCCCCACAGGAACTGCCGGAACCGGGACATGGCCCACACCACCGCCAACATTTCCTTTTCGATCACACTATATCTTTTTTCAGTGTCATTCAGGGTGCGGGATGCAAAGCATATGGTTTCGACTCTCCCTTGGCCTCGGTCTTGCATGAGGACTGCCCCCAGTCCTTTATCACTCGCATCTGTAGTGAGTATGGTGCTTCCTTGGGGGTCGAACCCTTGCAGTGGTATCGCCCCTGCCACTTCACTCTTTATCATTTCAAATTCCCGTTGAGCTTCCTCTGACCAACAGAACTCGCTGTTCTCTCGGGTTGATAGCCTCATATGGTGAGTTTTCGAGGCGAAATGTTCAATGAATTTCCCATAGTATTCCGCCATCCCCAGGAATGATCTGACCTCCTCCTTGTTAGCTGGTGATGGTGCGTCGCAGATCGCCTTCACATTTTCACTCTTGGGAGTCACTCCTTGAGCACTGATTTCATGGCCCAAGTACGTTACCTTCTCCATCCCTATCCGGCACTTGGCCCATTCTGCTGTGAGGCCCTTCCCTTCCAGGATGCCCAACACCGCCTCCAGCTTTCTGTCGTGGTCCATCCTGTCATGGCCCATCACCAATATATCGTCCTGGAAGTATTGCACTCCCTTGAGGTCCTGAAACAGCTGATGCATGAGCTTTTGAAACACCGCAGCCGCCGAGGCTAGTCCGAACGGCATGCGGCGGAATCGATAGCATCCGAAGGGAGTTATGAAGGATGTTAAGCTGCGGCTCTCTGGGTGTAATGCTATCTGGTGATACGCTGAAGTTAAATCTATGGTGGAGTACCACTGAATACCCCTTGTGCTGGCCAGCATCTCCTCTATCCGGGGAAGGGGAAACCTCTCCACCACTATGTTTTTGTTCAACTCACGTAGGTCCACGCATAAACGGACCTTCCCATTCAGTTTCTTCACTACCACCAACGGCGATAGCCATTCAGCACAGGCTATCGGCTCAATGATCCCTCTTTTCTCCAGCTGTTGTAGTTCTTCCTTCACGTCGTCCCTTACTGCTAGCGGGATGTTTCTCACCTTGTGTGCCACCGGTACAGCTCCTTTTTTGAGCATGATCTTGTGCGCAAATTTGTCGAGCCTGCCCACTGAACCTCCAAAGACCGTTGGGAACTCCTTCCTCCATTTATTCGTGTCCAGCGCTTCCTCCGGCTCCGTCATTAATATCTGTTCCTTGCCACCCGGGTCCAGCTTGATGCCCAGGTCTCCTTGGTCGAGCCACCCTAGGACGGAGGGACCTTTCTCGGAGACATACAGTTTGCATCTGGCCTCTCTGCCCCTGAACTCGAAGATCAGTTTCCTGCACCCGGCCATAGGGATTCGATCACCGTTGTAGGTGACGGGACGTATGTCCAGCTTGTCCAGCTCGGGGCCCAGTCGCGGAGCAAACTTCTCTTCCCACACGCTCCGGGGGATGATGGTGTAAGGCGACCCAGTGTCTGCCACCACTTGGATTTCGACACCTCCGATCTTCATTTCCAAGACTGGTTTCATCGTTCTTTTTCCTCCGGTGCCACGGCCTCGGTCGTTTATGCTTAATATTTCGTCGTAGATGCAGAGGACTGTGATCACCTCTTCCTCTGCTGCCTCTTCTGGCTCCTCCGCTGCTTGGGCCACGTACTTCACTGCGTTCTTGGCTGCCTTCTTCCTGCACGCCTTTTCATAATGGCCGACTATTCCACAGAACATGCATTTGGCGCGAAGCGCGGGGCACTTCCGGTCGTGCGCCTCGTGCGTCCAACTGCCGCATCTGTAGCAAGGCCGTTTGCTACTTCCGGCCTGTTTGCCAGGGTTGCCGGGGCTGTTCCGCCATTTGTCGGGACCCTTTTCTGGCTGTTTCCGTGCCTGATTATCCCTGTGGTGTTCCTCATCATCTACTTTGTTCACTGTTCCACTGGGCACGATCTCTTTCTTCGTAGCCGCTGCACACCTTCGTGCCAGTTCAGCCCTTTTAACTATCACCAACACGTCCTTGAGGGAGGCTTCCCCTGCGGCCCACAGCTTGTCCTGCACGCTCGTGCACGTGGTGTGCATCACCACTTGGTCTTTTATGAATTCACTTTCCCAGTTGGCATATTTGCACGAGACCGCCAGTTTCTTCAACGCCGCCACATATTCTTCCACCGTTTCCCCGGGTAGTTGCTTCCTTTGCTGGAAGTTAAACCTGTCTACTGAGACGCACACTGAGGGTTTGAAGTGTTCTTCTAGGTCTTCCAGCGCGTGGGCATACACGTTGTCATCCTCTGTCTCTCTCTTCTTCGGCACCAAGCTTTTGTAGATCCTTAGGCCTTCTGGGCCCAGATTTAGCAGCAGGATGCGTTTCTTTCTCGGCGGCTTGAATTTCTCCTCGCTTTCGTCTTCCATCACTTCTATGAAATTGTCTATGTATTCCTTCCAGTCCTCCCATTTCATGAGCGGTTCCCCTGGTCTGGGAAGGAACTGGACTGGCGCTATCGTGTAGCCCGCTTGTGCATTCATCTTCTCCGCCCGGGCTGCGGGCAGCGTACCTTACAGGCTTCTCGGGCTCCCTGGTGCACCGTTTCGTTCTTCCTTCTTGAGCAAGGGTGGAGGGCTGCTCCTTTCAGCCCTTTCCTGTTCGGGTGGAGTAGCCAGCGCATATACCGGTGGGTCTTGACCGTGACTGGCTTCCTACCTCGGTTGTTCAGGGTTCTTCGACCGTCGCTACTTGGGCTCTCGGTGCTCTGTTCTCCTTGCTGATGGTTGCGTTGCGCTCCTTGCTGTGCCCTTTGAGGGTGGGGTCGCTGTGCGTACCCTCGGGCCTTCCTCGTTCCTCCTGCGCCACCACTCCGTTCCGCCATGTATCTCGTAGTCTGCGTGGTGGGGGTCGTGGGTCGGTATCCCACCCTCGTCGCCACTGTAATGATGTGCTTTCTTCCCCCAATAACTCTCGGAGTCGGGTAGTGGTGCCAACCTCTTTATTCAAGTACGTACATACAAGGAGCGCAAAGCATGTCCTACGCCCAGCCTGCTCGCGCACTGAATGCCGCGCTGCGCCTGCCGCGCCTCTACGTCAACGTACGTCACGTAGCCACGTGACGTACCATGCTAGCGCGCTCACTACAGAGTGCAAGGCCAGAACACACACACACGCACGCACGCACGCACACACACACACAAATGCACACACACTTCAAACTTCTTTTACATATTGCTGAACTGTTTCCACAAAGATAGCAGCAGTGAAGGTGACATTGACAGGAGGGTGAGGTGGAGGGAGAGGAGGGTGAGATGTGTAGAGAGAGGAGAGAGAGGAGGGTAAGATGCGGAGAGGAGGTTGAGATGCGGAGAGGAGGGTGAGATCCGGATAGAGGGGAGGGTGAGATGTAGAGAGAGAGGAGGGTGAGATGTAGAAAGGAGGGTGAGATGTGGAGAGAAAGGAGAGAGAGGAGGGTGAGATGCGGAGAGGAGGGTGAGATGCTGAGATGAGGGTGAGATGTGGAGAGAGAGGAGGGTGAGATGTAGAGAGGAGGGTGAGATGTAGAGAGAGAGGAGGGTGAGATGTAGAAAGGAGGGTGAGATGTGGAGAGAAAGGAGAGAGAGGAGGGTGAGATGCGGAGAGGAGGGTGAGATGCTGAGAGGAGGGTGAGATGCGGAGAGAGAGGAAGGTGAGATGTAGAGAGGAGGGTGAGATGTGGAGAGAGAGGAGAGAGAGGAGGGTGAGATGCGGAGAGGAGGGTGAGATGCGGAGAGAGAGGAGAGTGAGATGCGGAGAGAGAGGAGGGTGAGATGTAGAGAGGAGGGTGAGATGTGGAGAGTAGGGTGGGGAGAGAGAGGAGGGTGAGATGCGGCGAGGAGGGTGATATGCGGAGAGAGAGAAGGGTGAGATGTAGAGAGGAGGGTGAGATGTGGAGAGAGAGGAGAGAGAGGAGGGTGAGATGCGGAGAGGAGGTGAGATGCAGAGGGGAATCCCAGAGCTGGGCCTGCAGAGGGTCGGATTAACCCTTCATGGCTTTGATGCTCTCATACATCAGTTGTATGTTTTGTGTTATAAGTGGGAGTTTAAAGGTGACTGGGGGTCATGGGGCATCAGTACCGTGGTGTTATCCCCTACACATTGTAAATGTGACTCGCTCTGCTGATTATAGATTCTGCATTACATGAACTCAGCTACTTGTGTTTCTAAGCGCTAGATGCTCATACAGGACATTTCCTCTCCCCGCCTCTCGCTTCTGGTCACTGACAATGCTTGAAAGTAGTCGATGTTTGTGGTCACCTTGGGTCTGGCGCGTGTGGCTTCCTCTTCCTGTGCACGTGCAGCCCTCTGCAGACACTGAACCTCCCGAAGCAGCACAAGGGCCTGGTTTCATGATAGGCTGCCAAGCTCTGGATCCAGCCAGGATTCACCAATGGAAGGCGAGGATACATACACGGAGCTCATTGACCAGCACCTGCAAATACACAGCACAGGTTATTTGTGCCCAGATATAACAAATCACATATAGTTAAGAATACAATTTGTGTCCATCGGCCGACACCCATCACCTAGAAACCTGCATCATCTAATCACCACTGACACAGTTAATTCTCCATTGCAGCATAATTAGAAGGGCCCGGGTCATGACCCCTGTGTCAGACATGCCAAGCTGATCTTTGAGAAAACTGATTTGTACACTCTACCATAGGTGTGCCCAGGACTGACTAAAGTTCAGTACAATCCAAACCTATATTTCTATTGTGTAGCCCTAGAGCCCGCTGCTGAGGGCTATACTAGTTGTTAAAAGCCCTGAACCAGAGGCATATGCCCGAACCATGGATCTCAAACATTGCAATGTTCTTAATATGATTATTTACACAGCTATTCTCCTCTTAAAGGAACTGTAACATGAGACATTAAACATGTTGTTATATGATTTCCTAATGGTGGGATTTATGCAAACTCATCCTGCCTCAAGGACACGCATCCCATAATGCTACCAGGGAATGTGCATCTCTTGGTGAAAGTCGTTCAGAGAATCAGAGTTATTCAGACTGTAAATTTCTTTCCACTCCTGTCCTGGCAGTAATGAGTTCATAACAATCATTTACAATTTATTTTGCTGATCACAAAGTGAAGTTATTTGGGGTTAGATCCAAGTTGGGCTTCAGTTCTCTCAAGACATCACACTGATCAGAGATGCATATTTAGGGCTGGTAAAAATTAAATTTACACTGTGCAATAATCAGATACTTTTATTATTTTAAGATTTATTCTAACTTGATTCTGGGAACGAATCACAGATGACGGACTGAAGGGGCATGGTGGTCCCACATTGTAATAAAGTCCATCTTATAGTATATTAGAAAAACAATACAATCGCCAATAAAATGAATATTTCTCTTCATCCAATTCCTTCTCGGTCTTTGCTGATTCTTCTCCTCCTCGTGTCTGGAGATCGGTGTCTGTGGCTCGTGGGGGCGTGGCAGCACTCCCCCTGGGGATTGAGGTAGGTCTTGCAAGTGTTAGTAAGTATCTCCAAGCTTGAATATATTGATAAAATACCTGTTCTTTTTCTTTAAAACTAAATAACTTCAGTGAAAAAGGAATATGCACAGCTGTATTTCTCAAATACCCAATCTAAAATTCAGCAGGGCTACTCCCTTCATTCAGGGGTGGGGGATACCAGCTCAGCTGCCAACAGTGCTGCCCTGACTGCCCTCCTCTTATTGTTAAATTATGATTCTTTGTAGAGTGCCTAGTATCTCACACAGGAGGGTATCTAGGCACTATAGTAAACTGGTCTGGCTAAGCCTGTGGTCTAGGTCACGTGCCTGATGTGCAGAGGTCATTCTAGGTTTTTGTGGGCGAGGTATGACAAAGTACAATAGCCAGCTCTGGCTCGGATCCGGGGGATGCGTGGGAACAGGAAGTCATTCGGGCTGAGATTTCTTGTCAAGGTCTGGGTAATGAAGTAGTGATTCAGGTAGGACGGTAATAGATAACATAACACAACAGGTGTATTTGTAAAGCGCACGATTACCGTAGGTATCTTGGAGCTGAATAAGAGTTGTTTATTGTTACCCAACTCAATAATACTCACTTTATCGACCTCAGATGGATGAAAGGCTGAGTGGACCCGCTGGGATTTGAACCTGTGACCATGAGGTCGAACACAGGCCCCTGCAATGGGCGCATTAGTCCACTGAGCCACCAGACCCGGCTAGTGCAGGGCTGTATGTGGGTTTCAAAAGCTTGACGAGTGCATATTTGGCAATGGGGAGCCAGTGGCAGTCTCTGAGGTGCAAGGTGATGTGTGTGCAGGGTGTGAATCTGAGGGTGAGCATGTATGACCTAAAGCCTTCTATTAAATCGGGTGTTGATGCCAAGATAGAGAGCATTGTCAAATTTTGAGCAGGAGGGGGCAACTGTGTTTACTTTCATGATCATCAAAGATTCTAGGCTCTTGGCGTGGGTAACTGGGCAGGGTGTCAGGTCTAGATCTGGATAGTGAGGAGCCCTTGATGAAGAGCACCACTTCTGTTTTGTTATTGTTGAGTTTCAAACAGTTGATCTTTATCCAGCTGGTGATTCCAGACAGGCGGGTGGCGGAGTTGTGCCGGGTGTTTTGTCAGGGAGAGGAAAGATGAGCTGCGTGCAGTCAGCGTAGCAAGCGGTGTTGATTTTGTGGGTTTGGATGATGCTGGCAAGAGGCGCCATGAAGGCTGACCTACGGGGGACGATCAATGAGGAAGGAGATCCAGTGGAGAGCGGGTCCTTGTAAGCCGGCCTCGAATGAGACTCTGTACAGCGTGGGCCTGAGCGATGATCCTTGGGGCACTCCTCAGATGAGGGTGGCAGTGATCGAGGTGTAGCGACCAGGATGACCTATGGGGGGCAATCAATGAGGAAGGAGATCCAGTGGAGAGCGAGTCCTTGTAAGTCGGCCTCGAATGAGACTCTGTGCAGCGTGGGCCTGAGCGATGATCCTAGGGGCACTCCTCAGATGAGGATGGCAGTGATCGAGGTGTAGCGACCAGGATGACCTACGGGGGACGATCAATGAGGAAGGAGATCCAGCGGAGAGCGAGTCCTTGTAAGTCGGCCTCGAATGAGACTCTGTGCAGCGTGGGCCTGAGCGATGATCCTAGGGGCACTCCTCAGATGAGGATGGCAGCGATCGAGGTGTAGCGACCAGGATGACCTACGGGGGGCAATCAATGAGGAAGGAGATCCATTGGAGAGCGAGTCCTTGTAAGTCGGCCTCGAATGAGACTCTGTGCAGCGTGGGCCTGAGCGATGATCCTAGGGGCACTCCTCAGATGAGGATGGCAGTGATCGAGGTGTAGCGACCAGGATGCCCTACGGGGGGCAATCAATGAGGAAGGAGATCCAGCGGAGAGCGAGTCCTTGTAAGTCGGCCTCGAATGAGACTCTGTACAGCGTGGGCCTGAGCGATGATCCTAGGGGCACTCCTCAGATGAGGATGGCAGTGATCGAGGTGTAGCGACCAGGATGACCTACGGGGGGCAATCAATGAGGAAGGAGATCCAACGGAGAGCGAGTCCTTGTAAGTCGGCCTCGAATGAGACTCTGTACAGCGTGGGCCTGAGCGATGATCCTAGGGGCACTCCTCAGATGAGGATGGCAGTGATCGAGGTGTAGCGACCAGGATGACCTATGGGGGGCAATCAATGAGGAAGGAGATCCATTGGAGAGCGAGTCCTTGTAAGTCGGCCTCGAATGAGACTCTGTACAGCGTGGGCCTGAGCGATGATCCTAGGGGCACTCCTCAGATGAGGATGGCAGTGATCGAGGTGTAGCGACCAGGATGACCCACTGGAGGCATCTAGTGAGGAAGGAGATCCAGTGGAGAGTGGGTCCTTTTATGAGTGAAGGCATTGAATGAGGCTGGGGTTAAAGACACTGCAGAAACTGGCAGAGAGGTTGAGTGGGATGAGGACTGCAGTGTCCCCTCTGTCCATGATCAGTATGATGCTGTTTGTGGTAATGTAAGTGTCTCAGTGCTGTGTCTGCATCTCTTGCCTCATTTAGAGGCAGTGGATGGAGGTTTGCTCGTCAGTGGAGCCACTGTTGCATCTGCTGTCATGAAAGCATTCTTGGGAGTACAGCATCTGGTAACAGAAGAGCCACATTGTCAGTTCTGGCGGGCTTGGTATCCCCAACTACCTCGTGGCAAGATCCTGAAGTCTGAACATGGCAGTCCTTCTCATGCAGGGCAGGCTATCACCTTCATTGCTAGTAGAGTCCTTCTGAGTCTTGGGGTGACAGTGACTGACAGGAGGTCTGTCTTTGGTCCACACCTTTCTATGTGTATGCAGCTCGTGGAACTCACATGGGAGACACTAAATGTGATACAAGCATCAGTTTTGTATCTACCCATAAGTAGCTTGGCTCAATTTTAACTGCCCATTCTGGGTCAGTGTTAGCCCCAAACCTTTGCTCTTTTTTCTGTATATCATGGACCCTTTCAGGTGAAACTGTCATCCGTAGTTTATATATTTCTCTCCACATATTAGACACAGGATGTGGGTGGGACAGTCAGCTCCTCTTGACTATAAGAGGTGTGCAAACTGTCTCTCCTTTTTGGGAATTTCTTTGTGTAGTTGTTGTTCTGTCCAGGCACAGGCTGGCTCAATCCCAGGGAGCAACAAACAGGAATTTCCTCCTTCCTCCCCGGCAAAGATTAAAGTCTAAAGGTAAACATTTTGATTCACAAATGATACTAGAATCTAAGAAGGCTTCTGTCTGATTAACTCTACACCTAATGGAGCACCAAAAAACATGAGTACCCCGTATCACATGAAGCTAGCGTTGTAATACAAACTTTCAATATAATCAAGGTGAATGAGGAGGGGAACATCCTTTACAACACAACTTTTACCACGCAGTGCCTTTACGACACAACTTTTACAACGCAAACCATTACAACGCATTGCACTTGGGGGCGCTCTAGGATAGGGAATAGGTTTAATGTACAATCCAACACCTTCCCTACTATCCACGGGGACTGGAGTTGGAATAGTAAATTAAACTATTCACTATCCAGCGCCCCAAAGCACTATGCGTTGTAAAGGCATGCATTGTAAAAACCGCGTTGTAAAGGCATGCGTGGTAAAAGCATGCGTTGTAACGTCATATATCCAATGAGGACGACTATTTACTTCATGACACCACACAGATTTAGCACAGTGTTCTCACTAGAGTGCATGTAAACATGTTGCACCCACAACCATAATTCACTGAAATCAACCTTGAGCAGTCTTATAGTCTGGACATTGGGGGAGAAGTTACACATGTAACAAGCATTAGCAACAACAATTGGTCTGGCTTGTATTTTGATTTACAACCCAGACCCCACAGCTTTTGCTTGTTATCAGCGGCCTGGCTGCAGAAAGAAAACAAACATTTGCAATACAATAGGTCTCGCATTAGTGAAACTTTGAGCTATTACGCATTGCAAATATAAATGTTTGTTTTTATTTATTTTGTTAAATATTATCCTAGCTGTAGAATTAGTAATTAAATGTAATCTACTAAGGAAGGAAACGGTGCAGTACTATCGGCGGCTACTAGGTGCCCCAGTGAAGTTGTAAGGGGCCTCTATAACCCACATAATGTACTGTATCCTTAGTGCAAATATAAATAGAAAAATTGCAGCTGCGTATACGTTCCTATTTATTTTTCTGGAAGTGAGATTTTTGTTATCTTGCGTTTTGAAAATGCACCATTTAAATAAACCAACAATGGAGCATTTTAAAACAGCAAGCTAACAAAAATCTCACTTAAAATAAAAACAAATGGAACGTAGGCTTAGCTGCAATTTGTCTCTTTATAATTGCTTTAAGGGTGAAGTATCTTATGTGGCATAAAGAGGTCCCGTTACTACTACACAGGGACAACGAAAATGTAATTAAAAAAACATAAAACATTTTTGCAAGTGCTTGCAAATAATATGAAGCTATAAAAACACAAATTAAAGCTAAGTGCATCTGGAAAGCAAAACTGCAGTGAGGCATCTCACAAGAACTTGGAAGAAACGCAGCTTCAAGACAGCGTTTAGCTTGGACGCAATCATAAATAGATTAGGGAAAGGCCAAAAGCATTCTTTTTGGTATGGAAGAGTGGCTGCCTGCTTTTCCTGAGGGACAATGCCCCGTGTTCTGTCACAAGTAGAAGGTGACTTATTGAAACACCAACTAATAATCAAGTGAAAATGTAAGGCAGTTAAAATCAGCCATTATCGCTGTATTACCCATTACTTGTAATGCTGTTTAATTAAACCTCAAATGCAGAATAACATGAATGCTATAATACAATAGTAACGTATTATTCCCTCATTGCAAATCTCTTTTTTTTTTTTAAATGTCTTTATTCAAATTTCCCCCCCCCTTTTTTCTGTTACAACCAGTACATTTTTATCGTTACAAAAAGTTTTTAAACCAGGTACAGATTTGTGTTTTTAGAAAGTTATATAAATGCAAATTCTCAAAGTAAAAATGAATAGGGTGCATCATACATCATATATTACAATCTTATAGTCCGTACATATTTCACAAATGATACCACAAGAAGCCGAAAAAGCATACTTTTAACTCTTTCCACTCTTCCATTGATCAATGGGGAACCATATCCTGCCCCCCAGAGCTTTTGCCTTTCTGCCTTTTCTGTCATATATAGCCCTCTCTAAATTAAATGTAGATAGTAATCTTGCCATCCAGATCTGAAACGACGGTGCTGATTTCTCTTTCCAAGCTTTTGCAACAACTATCCTGTATACTGCTGTAACCATGAATAGAAATTCTGGGTAGATGATATTTTCTTCTAAACTTATGCCCAATATTATCAATTCGTCAGTTAGTTTAGTTTTTATTCCCAACGACTTTTCCAAAAACTCCTCTATTGCCAATTTTAAGGTGTATAATTGCGGGCATTGTGCGAACATATGTGTGATATTAGCATCTGTTGAGTTGCATCGTGGGCATGTTATTCCGGTGGAACCCCCCCATTGGGCAATTCTAGCGGGTGTGTGATATAGTGAATAGACTGTTTTATAATGTTGGGTTTGAAGTGTGGCTGAGCACAAAATAGTTCGACCAAGGTCTAAGGAGTTTTGTAGATCTTCCGGTCGGGCTCTTACTTGTTCTCTCCATTTGTTACTATATTTCTCTCTGTCGTCTATTTTATAGACCTGTAGCTCTGCATACAACTGTCTTATTGAACACAAAAGGCTGCTTCCCAGGTAGTCCATTATCCTACAGCTTGACATCCCTCCTGCTCCCCCCACTTTTGTATGGAAGTAACTCCTCACTTGTAAATATTTAAAAAAGCTATTCCCAGCTATTTTATACCTATGCTGTATGTCTTGGAACGTTAAGAATACTCCTCCTGAATCCATTAGGTCTTCCAATTTCTTGATCCCTTTTTGGTCCCATTCTTTCATAGCTGTGTCTCTAAAGATTTCTAGTGGAAGATCGTTATTCATATAAAGCCTTAGATATCTGTTATACCTTCCCAATCCCAATTTTTTCTTTATTGCTCTCCAAACTTTATATATCACGCTCAGAGTCTTAAATCTTGTATGTTTAAAATATGCATAGTCCACAGTTGTAACTAAGGCGTTTTCTGCCGCCTTTCCTAAAAGTGCTTCATATACATTCGCTGGACATTTTCTCTCTTCCTGCTGAGCACTTCCACCTAATAATCCTTTAGAGTATTGTAGAGCTGTTGCCCAATAGTAGAATCTAAAATCAGGTGCTCCCCAACCTCCCCTCTCTCGTGATAATGTCAAAAAACGATATGCTTTACGTGTCTTCCCCTGTGCCCAAATTAATTTATTTACTATTGATTCTATTTTGCTGAACCATATTCCTTCAATGAATAGTGGAATTGCCCTGAACAAGTATAGAAATTTCGGAAAAGTAACCATTTTAATAAAATTAATTCGACCCATAAGAGTCAGATGTAAGTTATTGACCCTCTCCATGTTACTTTTAACCTTTCCTAGCAATGGTTCCAGATTTATCTCTACTAATTTTTCTAGGTCTGCAGTCACCCTAACCCCCAAATACTTTGTGTCTGAAACAACTCTTGCATCTGCAAATATAGTGTGTCTGTTCTGTACTACTTGTGTTTTTCCCCTGTTTATTAGATATCCGGACACCTCCCCGAATTTCTTTGCCTCCTGTTGTATTTCAATCAATGATTCCTCTGGAGTCGGCGTTATAACAGCCACATCATCTGCATAGGCAAATAATTTATACTCTTTCTCATGCAGTATAACTGGAGTAATCCCTCTATTTTGTGTAAGCCTTCTTAGATAGGGGTCTAAATATAGCGCAAATAGTAAGGGTGAAGCTGGGCATCCCTGCCTAGTCCCCCGTCTAATCTGTACTGCATTGGAATAGGATCTATTAATACGTATCCTAGCACTAGGGTGTTTGTAAAGTGCCTGGATTGCGGTTATATATCCTCGTCCTATACCAGCCCACTCCATAGCCTTCCATAAGTACGCCCAAGAGACTCTGTCAAAAGCCTTCTCGGAATCCAAAAAGATAGCCGCGACAGGGTCTCCTGAGGCCGCTGCAGCATCCAGAATGGTGATCAGCTGTCTGGTGTGTTCAGTAGTTCCTTTGCCAGGTATGAAGCCATGTTGTGTAGGGGAGACCACTCTTTCTATTACCTTGCTCAGCCTGTTGGCCAGTGCTTTGGAAAATATTTTTGCATCAGCATTAAGCAGTGTAATCGGCCTATAAGAGCCTGGTTCGGTGGGGGGTTTATCTTTTTTCAGGATCACTATTATATCCGCACCCGCCCAAGATTGAGGGACTATTCTGCCCCCCTGTGCCAAACAACAAATTGTCCATACATCTTTAGCTAGCACATCCCAAAAGGTTTTATAGAATTCTACCGGGATCTGATCTTGTCCAGTTGCTTTACCAGATGGTAAGCTGAATATCGCATCTCTTAACTCCTGGACCGTTAGTTGTGTGTCTAGCTTATCCCTTTCTTCAATACTCAGCCCCTCCTGTAGACCTTGCATGAGGTATTCCAAACTTTCTGCCTCTATCTTTTCGTTGTTTTTATCTTGTTCATATAGCACCTCATAGAACCTTCTGAATACCTCCTGTACCTCCTCCACTTTATTGACAATTGCCCCAGTACAATCCTTAATTTCTTTTATCTCGCCCGCTGCTAGCGTTTGCCTGGTTCTAACTGCGAGCAAGTGTCCCACCCTCTCATTAAATTCATAGCATTTCTCTTTATTTGCTAGGTATTTCCTTGCTGTTTTCTGTGCCAGATTAATCCCCGTTTCTGACTTCTGCACTTCCATAGTCACTAGGATCTGTTCAATGGGGTCTTGCCTGTCTATTGCATCTACTAGCATTTTTTCCAAACCCATCAGAGTTCTGATCTCCTCTTCCACCTTCTCCTTTTCCTTTTTACTTCTTACCAGGGTGTAGCTTAGTGTCTCCCCCCTTACTCCTGCTTTAAAACTATCCCACACCATGTCTGCTGAAGCTGAATACCTATTTATATCCCAATATTGGGTTATCCATTCTTGCATCCTTATCCGTTTCTACCATTCTGGAGGTATTTCCCATTGGCGTGAAGGAACTGCGTCCTTGCACTGGGCAGGCCTTTGCTGCCTTGGACAGTGGCCCAATAGAACACTCTCCAGACCCATAGACATTTGTTTTTGTAAGTGTATCCCTTGGGGGTTGTGTCTATGCTTTGGGCAATAAACATGCCCTGAGATCCTCTTTCAAGCGTATGTTTCAGTTGACACTCTCCCTACCCCTGCACATTTCCTGAACACTGTCTGGCTCGACAGAAGCGTCACATCTGCTCGAGACTCAATTAGTCCTCATAGTGATTCAATTTGAAGCAGAAAGTACACGTTTTACTTTTCTGTGCAGTTCTGCTCTAAATGCTCTGTTACCACCACATTAGGAGCCGTGACTGTGTGAAGCTTTGTTTCAGGTGCTTCAGCTATCGGAGGCTGAATTTGAAGGCCTGTGTCCTCCCCAATTACGGTACTGTTACAACCATGCATTAAAGTGGATATTGATCAGCTGTCAGAGTAGAGCTCCTGGGCCCTTCTGCTGCATGGAATTATCCAGGTCTATTTTCTCACTTGGATGGCTTTAGCAACCAGGTCGCTCTTTCACCTTCCCAGTCCTGATGAAGACCCACTCTTGAGGCATTCGGTGACCCCTTTTCCTCTTCAGGTGTTGGGTCAAAATGTTGACGCTTTTTCTTTAAGCCTGGATCGTTTGGATATCTATGCAGAGTAGCAATAGTGACACAACAACTGGACCACTTCCAAATGTCATATATGTTATATATAAAAGATATACTGGACAGGTTTCTTTGTACAATAATATGATTTGTGAAAAAGTCTAAAGGACCCTCTCCTTTTTTTCTACTCCATATTCACATGAGCTCCTTTTATGAGCACTAATCTTTATCACTTTATACATTTGTGGAGCTAAGAGTTTCCATTACAATGTGTAAATAAGAATGCTATTGGAGACTGACTTATAAGTGATCTAACTAAACTTTCAGAAATGCAATCATGTTTATATCAGTTAATCCTGTTTTTAAATTCTAGTCTGCTGCCATAACCTCGTAACTATGGATTGAATCTATAAGATTGTCGTTCTGTTCCTTATAGGGGCAGGAGATATTTTGATAAATTCAGTTGTCATGTGCCCCAATTGAAAGTCGGTACAAAAGGGGGTTGTGATGGACGGAGCATCTGAATCAATCAAACACTCACACCCAGTCAAAAGATCTGGGTATAATCCATCACCGTTCTTTAGCCCACTCTGCCACCCCAGTTCAGACATGGCTATATGCATATCAGTCTGACCCTGTGCCTCATGGGAACAGTCAAGCTTCCGAAGACCGGTTTCAGGCATTCCAACCATCTTCAGCCCGGCTTGCTTGAATCCAGTGGGAAAGTGAGCAAGGGACTCACATCTGAGCATACCCTGCCATGAGGCACATGGTCAGACTGATTTGCATATGGCCATGTCTGAACTGGGGTGGCAGAGTGGGCTATAGAACGGTGATGGATTAAACCCAGATCTTTGACTGGGTGTGAGTGTTTGATTGGTTCAGATGCTCCGTCCATTACCACCCCCTTTTGTACCACTTTTGGCCGCCATAAGTGTGGCAGGGTATGCTCAGACAAGTCAAGTCAAGTCAAGTCAAGTCAGAGAATTTATATAGCGCACTACATACCCAGAGGGTCTCAAGGCGCTTAGAAAGGGGGGGGAGGATTACTTGTCAAATATCCACGTTTTAAGTTGCTTTCTGAATGCTAGGTGGTTCTGGGTAAGGCGAAGGTAAGCGGGGAGTGAGTTCCATGTTTTAGCAGCCAGGTATGAGAAGGATCTGCCTCCCATGGTGGTCTTGTTGATGCGAGGTACAGTGGCGAGGGCTTGGCTGGAAGAACGTAGTTGGCGGGAGGGGGTGTAGAAGGACAGTCGTGAGTTGAGGCATTCTGGTCTGATGTCGTAGAGTGATTTGTGTGCGTGGGTTAGCAGTCGGAAAGTGATCCTCTTATTGTCGGGTAGCCAGTGGAGGTCTTTAAGGTGACCAGAGATGTGTTCGTTGCGTGGGATGTCTAATATGATCCTGGCTGAGGCGTTTTGGATTCGTTGGAGTTTCTTCTGGAGTTTAGCGGTAGTGCCTGCATAGAGGGTGTTTCCGTAGTCCAGTCGGCTCGTGACCAGAGCATGGGTGACTGTTTTCCTTGTTTCGGTGGGGATCCAGCGAAATGTTTTTCTGAGCATGCGAAGAATGTTGAAGCAGGAAGAGGATACGGCGCTGACTTGTCTGTTCATTGAGAGTGAAGAATCCAGG
Source organism: Lissotriton vulgaris (assembly GCF_964263255.1). NCBI lineage: Eukaryota > Metazoa > Chordata > Amphibia > Caudata > Salamandridae > Lissotriton > Lissotriton vulgaris. The sequence goes on along the minus strand of NW_028248264.1, from coordinate 1,547 downwards.
ATGACGCCTAGGTTCCGTGCGTGGTCTGTCGGTATGGGTGCTTTTCCGAGGGCTTCCGGCCACCAGGAGTCGTCCCATGCAGAGGGGGATGTACCTAAGATGAGGACTTCAGTTTTGTCTGAGTTCAGTTTCAGACGGCTTTGTTTCATCCATTCGGCAACTTCTTTCATTCCTTCGTGTAGGTTAGTTTTGGCGGTGCTGGGGTCATTGGTGAGAGAAAGGATTAGTTGAGTGTCATCCGCGTAAGAGATGATGTTGAGGTTGTGTTGGCGGGCGATGGCCGCGAGGGGGCTCATGTATACGTTGAAGAGGGTGGGGCTGAGTGAGGATCCTTGAGGTACGCCACAGATGACTTCAGTGGCCTCGGACTTGAATGGTGGGAGGCGGACTCTCTGGGTTCTTCCGGTGAGGAACGAGGTGATCCATTCAAGTGCTTTTCCTTGGATTCCGATGTTATTGAGGCGTTGTAAAAGGGTGCTGTGGCAGACTGTGTCGAATGCTGCAGAGAGGTCGAGGAGGATGAGGGCGACTGTGTCTCCATTGTCCAGTAGAGTTCGAATGTCGTCTGTTGCTGCGATGAGGGCGGTCTCAGTGCTGTGTTTTGCTCGGAAGCCAGATTGTGAGGAGTCGAGGGATTTGTTGGCTTCGAGGAAGGCGGCGAGCTGGTTGTTGACAGCTTTCTCGATGACTTTGGCCGGGAATGGAAGGAGCGAGATGGGGCGGTAATTTTTTAGTTCGGTGGGGTCCGCTGTGGGTTTTTTCAGAAGGGCGGTGAGTTCAGCGTGTTTCCAGTCTTCCGGGAAGGTGGCGGAGTTGAAGGAGCAGTTGATGACGTCTCGGAGGTGCGGTGCTATGACGGAGTCTGCTTTGTTGAAGATGTGGTGAGGACATGGGTCTGTGGGGGATCCTGAGTGGATGGAATTCATCAGGCGGATTGTGTCCTCAGTGGAGATTGGGTTCCAGTCGTTAGGGTGTTCACGGGGGGAGAATGTTCAGCAAATGGTAGGGTGGGTTGGTTTCCGGGTTGGTTGTCGAAGCTGTTGTGGATGTCTGCAATCTTGTTGTGGAAGAATGAGGCTAGGGAGTCGCAGAGGGCTTGAGAGGGGGTGATGTCGTTGGAGTTGGCCGAGGGATTGGAAAATTCCTTGACGATGTTGAAAAGTTCCTTGCTGTTGTGGGCGTTGTTGTCAAGTCGATCCTTGAATGCTGTTTTCTTGGCCTTTCGGATTAGTTGGTGGTGAGTGCGGGTGGCGTTTTTGAAGGCGTCCTTGGTGCTAGTGGTTGGGTCTTTTTTCCAGGCCTTTTCAAGGGAGCGGCAGAGTTTCTTGGACTTCTTAAGATCATCGTTGAACCATGAGGCCTTTTTGCTGCCAGGTTTGCTTTGACGTTTCTTCAGTGGTGCTAAGGTGTCGGCGGTGTTGGATAACCATAGGGTGAGGTTGGCGGCGGCTTCGTTTGCGTTAGAAGAGTGGGCTGGGGTGTTTAGAAGGAGCGATGCGGAGATATGGTCCGTGGTGATTTTGTTCCAGTTTCTTTGCAGAGTTGGT
>NW_028248263.1:0-103063 GCF_964263255.1 Lissotriton vulgaris | reverse complement strand
CCATTCTTCAGCTCTGTGGTCTACCGAATTTTTATAATGAACAATAATAAACGTATTCCCGCTATTGGCATCAGTATTTTACTCACAAGACTTTTACCTAGATTAGAAAACCAACTACCTACAGAAGAGAGACCATCAGTTAGTCTCTTCCAGGCACTATCAACCTCCAATGGTTTAAGCTCTCTTTTCAAATTAGTTATGTTTTTCACATACTTCTTAATTTCAACACTTTTGTCTGGAATATACGTGCAACAATGTTGCGCTTTCAACATTCTACAAACTCCGCCCTCTTTTGCCAATAAGGTGTCAAGAGCAAGTCGATTTTGTAAAACCATAGATCTGATCGCAACCAATTCGGTATTGACCATCAGGAAACCTCCAGCAGTGTCATTTGATAACCGATCTACTACTGTTGACAATTTGTAGATTCTGTGTGTATTCAGAGCCACTCCCACTGTAGGTATCAATGTACTAAATATATCACCTATTAGTTCTCCAACACTTTCTCTTTTACTACGTATTAATCCATTAGTTCCTTCATTGCTTCCAGCGACTTCATTTACATGGTATATCTTTGGGAAGACAATACCAAAATAACAGCTTCCATACCAATGGTCTGGTAATTTGAAATACGCCTTGTTTCCACATATGTAATAAATTCTGGGAAACACAGGTTCTGACCCATTTTTGAAACCCCAACCTCCAATTACCCAAGGGCGTAACAAACACCCCCGCAGCCCCCGCAGTGCGGGGGGGGGCCCCAGTCTCCAGTTGATGAAGGGGGCCCTTCAGCTGAGTTCTCCGGTAGAGAGCTGTGTCTCTCTCTCTCTAAAGCACCTGCTGCTGTCTGCAGCCTGCTCCTCGCTCCTTGCGCTGCTGACCTTTGACTGAAGAGAAACAAAGTATCAACTTCCATTGTTTCTCTTCAGTCAAAGCCAAGCCAGGCCCGGAAAGAGGAAGGGGTGGGGGCCCTAAGATAGTGCATTCTCCTCAGGGCATTATTCCTTTGAGAAGGGAGGAGGCCAGGGCTGTGAGGGGTGAGGGGAGGGGGGTTGTCAGGGTTTAGGGGCCTACATGGGCTGGGGACCTCTTAATGTGATTGTGGCACCCTTAAAAAAACTGCTTCCCTGCCTCCCGCTACAAGTTATCTAAAGACACAATTACAATGTTGAAGCTGGCTCTGTGTTTCCACATCAGCATTTTAAAAGCATGCTTACCTTTTCTGGATGATTTTAGCCTGCTTGACTACGCATGTCTAACATGCGAAAGTGAAAGAGATTTGCACACCCCTCTTGAGTGGGCCTCGGTAAATGTGGAGAGCTGGCATGTGGCTAAGACGCAGTGTTCTGCTATGTGATTGTGCACAGGTTGGCCCATGGTGAATTATAATTATTAGAAAGAACGCTCCAGATGCAGAACCACTTCCTCAGCCACCAAGTTTGGGACAAGGAACGAAACAGTGAGTACGTTTATTTTTATTGTTGAAAGGTGAAACAGAGGTCTCGTGGAATGGGATGACGGGCCTGCAAGTAAGGGAAGATTATCTCTGTTCAGACAGCCTGTAGGTCCTTTCTCCAACATACGTGCCTGTGTAATATAGTTTGTAATTACTGTGACATTTTAAAGAACTTTTATACATAATAGAAATTGTGTTTTCCGACAAGTCATGGTTCTTTTAAACAAAATACAATTTTAATTGCTTGGTTTATCGTAGTCAGTTTCACGCTCAACCTGACATCTGTTTAAGTCCTGCAAGTCATTTGTTATTCTCTCGGTGTACCAAGTCAACCTTCCCTCTGAGTTCGGTAAGCTGAGTTACAGTGACAATCGTTATGTACAGCACATAGAGGTGTCAAAATGGCATTTGTACAAACATTAATTTTATTGTGAGAGAAAAGCATTCTCATTAAAACATGAATGCATGTGAGGGTGATGTGCTCTCTGCCCACCCTTGTTTGGGCGATATAGTGTTGGTAGTTCTTAGTATTTAGTGTGTATCCTTGGCTTGGGATGGTGGCACTTTCCTTCTACAGCCAGAGTACATATGGATACTGGATGAAAACTGCAAACTGATAGTAGAGGACCTGCCATGCATTTACTTAAAATAAAAAGCTTGTCTATTAGGTCAAAATTATTTTGTTTCAAGAAAGTGATCAGCTTACGTTTTGGAGTCCAGGCGGAGGGGGAGAGGGTGCAAGACAGAGGGGAGAAGGGTGCAAGGCAGAGGGGAGAAGGGTGCAAGGCAGAGGGGAGAAGGGTGCAAGGCAGAGGGGAGAAGGGCGCAAGGCAGAGAGGAGAAGGGTGCAAGGTAGAGAAGGGTGCCAGGCAGAGGGGAGAAGGGTGCAAGGCAGAGGGGAGAAGAGTGCAAGGCAGAGAGGAGAAGGGTGCACAGTAGAGAAGGGTGCAAGGCAGAGAGGGAGAAGGTTGCAAGGCAGAGGGTAGAAGGTTGCAAGGCAGAGAGGAGAAGGGTGCAAGGCAGAGAGGAGAAGGGTGCAAGGCAGAGGGGAGAAGGATGCAAGGCAGAGAGGAGAAGGGAGCAAGGCGGAGGGGAGAAGGGTGCAAGGCAGAGAGGAAAAGGGTGCAAGGTGGAGAGGAGAAGGGGGCAAGGAAGAGGGGAGAATGGTGCAACAGGGAGGGGGAGTAGGGTGCAAGGCGGAGGGGAGAGGGGTGCAAGGTGGAGAGGAGAAGGGTGCCACGGGGAGGGGAGAAGGGTGCAAGGCAGCGAGGAGAAGGGTGCAAGGCAGAGAGGAGAAGGGTGCACGGTAGAGAAGGCTGCAAGGCAGAGAGGGAGAAGGATGCAAGGCAGAGGGTAGAAGGTTGCAAGGCAGAGAGGAGAAGGGTGCAAGGCAGAGAGGAGAAGGGTGCAAGGCAGAGGGGAGTAGGATGCAAGGCAGAGGGGAGAAGGGTGCAAGGAAGAGGGGAGAATGGTGCAACAGGGAGGGGGAGTAGGGTGCAAGGCGGAGGGGAGAAGGGTGCAAGGTGGAGAGGAGAAGGGTGCCACGGGGAGGGGAGAAGGGTGCAAGGCAGAGAGGAGAAGGGTGCAAGGCAGAGAGGAGAAGGGTGCAAGGCAGAGAGGAGAAGGGTGCACGGTAGAGAAGGCTGCAAGGCAGAGAGGGAGAAGGATGCAAGGCAGAGGGTAGAAGGTTGCAAGGCAGAGAGGAGAAGGGTGCAAGGCAGAGAGGAGAAGGGTGCAAGGCAGAGGGGAGTAGGATGCAAGGCAGAGGGGAGAAGGGTGCAAGGCAGAGGGGAGATGGGTGCAAGGCAGAGGGGAGAAGGGTGCAAGGCAGAGGGTAGAAGGGTGTAAGGCAGAGGAGAGAATGGTGCAAGGTAGAAAGGGTGCAAGGCAGAGGTGGAGAAGGGTGCAAGGGGGAGGGGGAGAAGGGTGCAAGGGGGAGGGCGAGAAGGGTGCTGCAAGGCGGAGGGGAGAAGGGTGCAAGGGGGATGGAGATGAAGTTAAAAATATGCCCCCCCGGAAACATTTCTGCGGATGCCCATGGAACGCACACTACTTTGTGAGAGAGAGTGGAGAGAGAGAGGAGAGAGAGAGAGTGGAGAGAGAGAGTGGAGAGCGAGAGTAGAGAGCGAGAGTAGAGAGAGAGAGTGAGGTTGAGACAGAGGGTGGAGAAAGAGTGGAGAGAGAGTGGAGTGAGGCAGTAAAGAGAGAGTAGAGAGAGAGAAGGGAGAGTGGACAGAAAGACAGTGGAGAGAGAGTGGAGAGAGAGAGTGGAGAGAGAGAGTGGAGAGAGAGTAGAGAGAGAGAGTGGAGAGAGAGAGTGGAGGGAGAGAGGGTGGAGAGAGAGAGAGTGGAGAGAGAGTAGAGAGAGAGAGAGAGAGTGGAGAGAGAGTGGAGAGAGAGTGGAGCTAGACAGTGGAGAGAGAGAGAGAGTGGAGAGAGCATGGAGACAGTGGAGAGAGTGAGCAAGAGAGCGGAGAGAGAGAGAGTGGAGGGAGACAGTGGAGAGAGAGTGGAGAGAGAGTGGAGAGAAAGACAGTGGAGAGAGAGTAGAGAGAGAGTGGAGAGAGAGCAGAGAGAGAGAGAGTGGAGGGAGAGAGAGTGGAGGGAGAGAGAGAGGAGAGAGAGAGTGGAGAGAGAGTAGAGAGAGAGAGTGGAGAGAGAGTACAGAGAGAGAGTGGAGAGAAAGTGGAGCTAGACAGTGGAGATAGAGTGGAGAGAGAGAGAGAAAGTGGTGAGAGAGACAGTGGTGAGAGAGACAGTGGAGAGAGAAAGTGGAGAGAGAGAGTGGAGAGAGAGAGAGAGAGTGGAGAGAGAGTGGAGCTAGACAGTGGAGAGAGAGAGACAGTGGAGAGAGAGACAGTGGAAAGAGAGAGTGGAGAGTGAGAGTGGAGAGAGAGAGTGGAGAGAGAGAGAGAAGAGAGGGAGTGGAGAGAGATATAGAGGGTGGAGAGAGAGAGAGAGAGAGAGAGAGGAGAGAGAGAGAGGAGAGAGAGAGGAGAGAGAGAGAGGAGAGAGAGAGTGGAGAGAGAGTGGAGGGAGACAGTGGGGGAGACAGTGGAGAGAAGAGAGAGAGTGAAGAGAGAGTGGAGAGAGAGAGTGGAGCGTGGAGAGAGAGAGTGGAGAGAGAGAGAGGAGAGAGAGAGAGTGGAGAGAGAGAGAGGAGACAGAGAGAGATGAGAGAGAGTGGAGAGAGAGTGGAGGGAGACAGTGGAGGAGACAGTGGAGAGAGAGAGAGAGTGGAGAGAGAGAGAGTGGAGAGAGAGAAGAGAGAGAGGAGAGAGAGAGTGGAGAGAGAGTGGAGAGAGAGTGAAGAGAGAGTGGAGGGAGACAGTGGAGGGAGACAGTGGAGGGAGACAGTGCAGAGAGAGAGTGGAGAGAGAGTGGAGAGAGAGTGGAGAGGGAGTGGAGAGAGAGTAGACAGAGGGTGGAGTTTGAGTAGATAGAGGGTGGAGAGAGAGTGAGACAGAGAGAGAGTGAGAGAGAGTGAGAGAGTGGAGTGAGAGAGTGGAGAGAGAGAGCGGAGAGAAAGAGAGAGTGGAGAGAAAGTAGAGAGAGTGTGAAGGGAGAGAGGTTGGAGAGAGAGTGGAGAGAGAGTGGGGAGAGAGTGGAGAGAGGGTGGAGAGAGGGTGGAGAGAGAGTGGAGAGAGAGTGGAGAGAGAGTAGAGAGAGTGGAGGGAGACAGTGGAGAGAGAGTTGAGAGAGAGTAGAGACTGACTGACTGACTCAGAGACTGAATACTGACTGACTGAGAGACTGACTGGCTGAGAAACTGACAAAGAGAGAGAGCTAGACTGGCTGACTAAGATAGTGACTGACTGACTGACTAACAGAGAGAGAGAGACTGATTGAGACTGAGACTGACTGGCAGAGAGAGAGACTGACTGAGGTAGAGAGATACTGACTGACTGAGGTAGAGAGATACTGACTGACAGAGAGAGAGACAGAGGCAGAGACTGACTGACTGAGAGAGATAGACTGATTGACTGCGAGAGAGACTGACTGACTGAGAGAGACTGACTGACTGAGAGAGACTGACAGAGAGAGAGAGAGACGGACTGAGAGGGGGACTGACAGGGAGAGAGAGAGAGAGACTGACTGAGGTAGAGAGAGAATGACTGACCGAGAGAGACTGACTGACTGGGAGAGAGAGACTGACTGGGAGCGAGCGAGACTGGCTGACAGAGAGAGAGACTAAGAGAGAGAGAGAGAGACTGGGAGACATACTGGCTGAGAGAGAGACTGGCTGAGAGAGAGACTGACAAAGAGAGAGACTGACAGAGAGAGAGACTGACTGAGAGAGAGATTGACTGAGAAAGACTGACAGAGAGAGAGACAGAGACTGACAGAGAAAGAGAGACTGACTGACAGAGAGAGAGACTGACTGACAGAGAGAGACTGACTGAGAGAGACTCACAGAGAGAGACTGACTGACAGAGAGACTGACTGACACAGAGAGAGACTGACAGAGAGAGTCACTGACTAAGGGAGAGATAGACTGACTGAGAGAGAGTGGCTGACTGCGAGAGAGAGAATGCCTAACGGAGAGAGACTGACAGAGGGAGAGAGAGACTGTCTGTAAGACTGACTGACTGAGAGAGAGAGACTAAGAGAGAGACTGACAGACAGAGAGACTGACTGAGAGAGAGACTGACTCACTGAGAGAGACTGACAGAAAGAGAGAGATAGAGAGACTGACAGAGAGAGAGAGAGACTGCGAGAGAGACTGACAGACAGAGGGACTGACAGGGAGAGAGACTAAGAGAGAGAGGAAGAGAGACTGACAGAGAGCGGGACTGACTGAGAGAGACTGACAGAGAGAGAGAGAGACCGACTGACTGACAGAGAGAGAAAGACAGACTGACTGACAGACTGACTGACAGAGACTGACTGACTGAGAGAGACTAAATGACAGAGAGAGATAGACTGACAGACTGAGAGAGAGAGAGACTGACTGACTGACTGACAGAGACAGACTGACTGACTGACAGAAAGAGAGAGATAGAGAGACTGACAGAGAGAGAGAGAGAGAGAGAGAGACCGACTGATGGACAGACTGAAAGAGAGAGACTGAATGACAGAGAGAGATAGACTGACAGACTAGGAGAGAGAGAGACTGACTGACTGAAAGAGAGAGACTGACTGACTGAGAGAGAGAGAGAGAGAGAGAGACTGAAAGAGAGAGACTGACTGACTGAGAGAGAGAGAGAGACTGAAAGAGAGAGACTGACTGACTGAACGAGAGAGAGAGAGAGAGAGACTGTGATGGAATTGAGGTCACAGTGTGTATGAAGCTATGCAATGCCTCTTAAGATTACTATTGTCTACTAATAAAAATGTATTATCAAAATGTGCTCTTTGTAGTTACATCTACTTTTGAAATACTGCATTGACGCTTTGTCTAATGATTTAAAACAGAAATGAGAAGGAGCAGTGGATGCACTTCTTTCAAAACTGAGCGATGAGTGGGCCCGGTGTTGTATATCATGACAGGAGTCTGCATCAGAAAACCCACCTAAAATTGGGCAAACTTCCCCGGCCTACTGATGGCAGGGACCCTTTAATGAATGGACCACCACCTATGATAGCCTGCTGGCAGATTAAGCCCAACCTTTAACTCCACCATCCAGTGTTACTTATAACGGCTGTATTGGTGACAGTGGCGTAACAATCGCCCCGCATCCCCTGCAGTATGGCAGGTTGCTGGCCTGAGAGCTCTAGACTGGCACGGAGAATGGGGGCCCCCTCCATGAAATTTGCAGGGGGCCCCCTCAAGTTTTGTTACGCCACTGCAATTACCTTGTAATTGTGTTCGCATTCACTGGAACCAACGAATATATTATTATAGTAACTAGTCTTCTCTCTGTGAAGACAAAGTTTCCCCTTCTTTTCGAAATCCAGCAACATAGCAGCATTAGCTCCACCATTTAATGTGCTCCCTATATTTTCAGCCCATTTGGGGGTTTGTGGGAAAAGTGGGGGTTTTCTTAAATTAATATGCAAATGGGATATAGTGGACTGGATTTAAACCATGTCTTTTTTGAAAACATATGTTGCATGATATCAACATGGATTTGTAGTTTAATCAGGGTAGAGGTTTGACTTAAAAAATGTTCATGTGGGGAATTAGGGCAACCAAGTTGGGTTGCCATTGCCGATCCACGGCAGGATCACACAGCACATGACGATATCGTTAGTGTTTGAGTAATGTACATGGGCGGGTCACAATCGCACAGTTAAGTTACTAGTGTGCTTGGGACGCCCAGTTAAAAGTTACAGTATTGTATTTACAAGATGGCGCCCACGATTTTACAAGGTGCGCAATGTCCCTCGTTTGTTTCAGTCACCCATACCTGGTTTTACAATGGTGCCGCCAAACGCGTAATGGTTTGACACAGAAGAAGGGAGTATTCCCGAAACGCGTCTGTCTTGGCAAATAAACCCTCTGTGTTAAGATTTCCCGCGAGTGCTGTCTATCTTTCCTAAGGATTTGGAGGAGATTATCAAGCATTTATATATATATATATATATATATATATATATATATTACCTACTGGCGATAGCCAGTAGGTATATATAGTTAGGATTTTTTCCCTATGGGATTTCTGAAAATTCTATGTCTAATAACTTTGGCGTTTGTGGACGGAATTGGCTGAAATTTTCAGGAAAATGGCACATTTTGTTTCTGAGCAGCCCCTGAAAATTTGGGGGGGGTTCTTCAAGGGGGGGCCGAGAAAAAAGGGGGGTCCCAAAACACGTTTTTCCCATTCATTTTTCCATAGGGCGGTTGGACTCACTTTTAGCCCGAACGGCTGAATGGATTTGCACGAAACTTGGCAAAATTGTAGGGACTGTTAGCCCGATGTGCCTTTGCTAGGTCTCAATATATGTGCTTCAGTGAATTTTGAGAAATTAACGTTTTAAACAAGATATATATCTGTAACAGCGCTCCGGGCAGCGCTCCGGTTCGCGTACTTTTCGCGTATCGGAACTTTGCGATGCGAAGCTGATTGGCTCTCTGGTGTCTGTCAACATTCTAAACAGTCCGGAGCGGCCGCCATCTTGTCTCTCGGTAGGATCGAGAGACAAGAGGAGGCCAAAACAAAGGGGGAAATAAAGGAAAGGGGGCATGGTAGACCCCTTCTGACCCCCTAGGATTGATGAGGGGGATATTATAGAGCCACGCGGGGCAAAACAATTTTTTTTAAAAAATTCCGATTTTTTCGCCGTAGAGACGCGTCCCGGTACGCGAACCGGGCAGCTAACCGGGCAGCTAACCGGGCAGCTAACCGGCAGCGTAACGGGAGTCTGAGGAGTAGCTGATTGGCTGTCAACATTGTAAACAGTCCGGAGCGGCCGCCATCTTGTCTCTCGGTAGGATCGAGAGACAAGAGGAGGCCAAAACAAAGGGGGAAATGAAGGAAAGGGGGCAAGGTAGACCCCTTCTGACCCCCTAGGATTGATGAGGGGGATATTATAGAGCCACGCGGGGCAAAAAAATTTTTTTAAAAAAATTCAGATTTTTTCGCCGTAGAGACGCGTCCCGGTACGCGAACCGGGCAGCTAACCGGGCAGCTAACCGGCAGCGTAACGGGAGTCTGAGGAGTAGCTGATTGGCTGTTAACATTGTAAACAGTCTGGAGATCGAGAGACAAGAGGTGGAAAAAAAAAAGGTGAAAATGAAGGAAAGGGGTAAGGTGAACCCCTAGGATTGATGAGGGGGCTATTAAAGTTGCCCGCGGGGCAAAAGAAAAAAATATTGCGATTTTTCGCGGTAGAGGTGCTTTCCGGTACGTTAACCGGGCAGCTAACTGGCAGCGTAATGGGAGTCCGACATATTGTGTTTTTGGAACGTTTGTGATATGTGCACGTGTGGATTTTGTCTAATTAAGGTAAAAAAAATATATATATATCTTTAAGCGTGCTCTGGCGCGCTTACGTTACGGGTTTGGTTTGCGCTGCAGAGACGATACGTCACGGTTATGCGATGCATCATGAGGCGTCTCACGGGCTACGTGATACGTCACGTAACAAAGAATATATTTTACAGCTATAGATATTAGCTTTTAAAAAACCAATGAAATTCACTGAAAAAACCATAGGTTATAGACCATATATAGTTAGGAATTTGCATTTACAAAACCTTGAAAATTCACTGAAAAAACCATAGGTTATAGACCATATATAGTTAGGGATTAGCATTTACAAAACCTTATTTTACTCGCACAAAACCATTGAAATTCCATATATAGTTAGTTGCACTAACTATATATCGCGCACCCGCAATCCATTGCTAATGATGTCACATATTACATCATTCATGACATGGTCAGTGACATCACTGATGACATCACTGATGACATCTCAAATGACATCACTGATGACATCACTGATGACATCTCAAATGACTTCACTGATGACATCACTGATGACAACACCCAGTGACTGTATGTTTCTGTAAAGTTAAAATATGTCTTACATATTGAAGAATGAGTGGATGTATAAGTGTCTGGATGAAGGATTTAGTAGGTGCATGACTGACTGTATGAGTGAGTGATTAAATGTGTCTCACTGAGTGCATGGGTTAGTGACTAAACTGTCTTAATTTGGCAATCATTATATATGTTGTTCTGTAAACTGCTGCATGTTTAAATCAGTAGCTATATGAGTAACTATATGGGTTATTGAATGGTTGCCCAAGTATTTGTATGGGAGACTGAGTATGTGTGTGGGTGGCTGGGAGGTGTATGACTCTGTGCATAGATGTGTGAGCAGTTGATTAACTAAATGTATGGGTTCAAAAGTGCATGTGGAAACAGCTGTATGGGCGGTCGACTGACTGCATGAGTGTATTAGTGAGTGAATGGATATCTCAGTGCTACATGTCAAAGTAAGTACATATGTAAAACACAGTCCATGTGAGAGTTGACATATATAAATAACTGAACATAAGAGCTAGTGAATGTGAGAGTGGCTGTATCGATCATTGTGAACTTGTATCAGGGATTGTATAAGAGAGTAAATATGTGTTAGTATATGTTTGAATAAGTAAGGTGTGTATAACTGTATAGTTGAGGAAATGGAGGTGTGATTAATCTTTTGCATGACTGAGTAGGTGTGTGAGTAACTCCATGGATAAGTGACAGTCTGTGAGTGTCTGTTTATACTGATTGTATCTAAGGTTATATTAGAGTCTGAAGATGTTCATTGTATTATCACATAAATGATATCATCAGTGATGTGATCAGTAATGTCAAATGAGATGTCAGTGATGTCATCAGTGATGTCATTTGAGATGTCATCAGTGATGTCATCAGTGATGTCACTGACCATGTCATGAATGATGTAATATGTGACATCATTAGCAATGGATTGCGGGTGCGCGATATATAGTTAGTGCAACTAACTATATATGGAATTTCAATGGTTTTGTGCGAGTAAAATAAGGTTTTGTAAATGCTAATCCCTAACTATATATGGTCTATAACCTATGGTTTTTTCAGTGAATATATATATATATATATATATATATATATATATATATATATATCGTGTGGAAATACTTAGCAGCGTGGTTCCCCGCAGGAGATTGCACCTTCATGGAGCGCTGGAAAGCCCAGTAAAAGTGAACCAACATGGAATACAGCCACACAATCCAACCAATACAGGTCAAGAAAACGGCAAGCACTCCGATGTCAAAGATGTTTCTCAAAGTTTATTCATTTTCCAAACCCCCCTCCACCCCTGACAGACGCGTTTCGCAAGTTAGCTTCGTCAGTGTCAGTTTGTGCAAACATACAAAAGCCATTTTAAACCCTCCGCTTTGTTTCATTTTATCGAGATAGACGATGGTACATTTCATGGAAACAGCGGCCATCTTGTAGTGTAGTATTACAAGTATTGTACCTCAGTTCAAATGGCTTAGATAAAGTGCTCAAGTGCAAATTAAAATAGTTGACTTTGACAAACTTTACATTAATATTGTGCAAACTGTTATAATGTATCAGATTATCTGTTCATATATGTACATTTTGAAAATGGGATCTTTTACGATTTCCAAGACTAGTTATGTGGGGGTGTATCCCCTGGTTCCAAGGGGAATATTCCCCTTTCATCGTTTTGTCTTTCTTTTTCGTATCGTTTTGTGAAGCCCTGTATGGGCTTGGATCTCAAAATTATGTATGATACAGATATTTACATATTGACATGGCATTGACCAGAGATAGTGCAAGCATAGACAAATACCTCTCTACTAGATATATACATATTTACAAAGAATTCATCCTAAATCATAATGATTTGTGGAAAAAAACTTTTCTTTCCTATGTACAATAGACCCCACGAGTAATGCCTCATTCTATTTTACAGGTGAACCCAAGTCAAGTCAAGTCAAGTCATAAAATTTGTATAGCGCACTACATACCCAGAGGGTTTCAAGGCGCTTAGGATGGGGAGGAGGATTATTTGTCAAATATCCACGTTTTAAGCTGCTTTCTGAACGCTAGGTGATTCTGGGTGAGGCGAAGGTAAGCGGGAAGTGAGTTCCATGTTTTGGCAGCCAGGTAAGAAAAGGATCTGCCTCCCATGGTGGTCTTGTTGATGCGAGGTACAGTGGCGAAGGCTTGGCTGGAAGAGCGTAGTTGGCGGGAGGGGGAGTAGAAGGACATTCGAGAGTTGAGGCAATCTGGTCCGATGTCGTAGAGTGATTTGTGTGCGTGGGTAAGCAGTCGGAAAGTGATCCTCTTATTGACGGGTAGCCAGTGGAGGTCTTTAAGGTGACCAGAGATGTGTTCATTGCGTGGGATGTCTAATATGAGCCTGGCTGAGGCGTTTTGGATTCGTTGTAGTTTCTTCTGGAGTTTAGCGGTGGTACCTGCGTAGAGGGTGTTTCCGTAGTCCAGTCGGCTCGTGACTAGAGCGTGGGTGACTGTTTTCCTTGTTTCGGAGGGGATCCAGCGAAATGTTTTTCTGAGCATGCGAAGAATGTTGAAGCAGGAAGAGGATACGGCGCTGACTTGTCTGTTCATTGAGAGTGAAGAATCCAGGATGACGCCAAGGTTCCGTGCGTGGTCTGTCGGGATGGGTGCTTTTCCGAGGGCTTCCGGCCACCAGGAGTCGTCCCATGCAGAGGGGGATGTACCTAAGATGAGGACTTCTGTTTTGTCTGAGTTCAGTTTCAGACGGCTTTGTTTCATCCATTCGGCGACTTCTTTCATTCCTTCGTGTAGGTTAGTTTTGGCGGTGCTGGGGTCCTTGGTGAGAGAAAGGATGAGTTGAGTGTCATCCGCGTAAGAGATGATGTTGAGGTTGTGTTGGCGGGCGATGGCCGCGAGGGGGCTCATGTATACGTTGAAGAGGGTGGGACTGAGTGAGGATCCTTGAGGTACGCCGCAGATGATTTCAGAGGCCTCGGACTTGAATGGTGGGAGGCGGACTCTCTGGGTTCTTCCGGTGAGGAACGAGGTGATCCATTCCAGTGCTTTTCCTTGGATTCCGATGTTTCTGAGGCGTTGTAAAAGGGTGCTGTGGCAGACTGTGTCGAAGGCTGCAGAGAGGTCGAGGAGGATGAGGGCGACTGTGTCTCCATTGTCCAGTAGAGTTCGAATGTCGTCTGTTGCTGCGATGAGTGCGGTCTCTGTGCTGTGTTTGGCTCGGAAGCCAGATTGTGAGGGGTCGAGTGATTTGTTGGCTTCGAGGAAGGCGGCGAGCTGGTTGTTGACGGCTTTCTCGATGACTTTGGCCGGGAATGGAAGAAGCGAGATGGGGCGGTAGTTTTTGAGTTCGGTGGGGTCCGCTGTGGGTTTTTTCAGAAGGGCGGTGAGTTCAGCGTGTTTCCAGTCTTCTGGGAAGGTAGCGGAGTTGAAGGAGCAGTTGATGACGTCTCGGAGGTGCGGAGCTATGACGGAGTCTGCTTTGTTGAAGATGTGGTGAGGGCATGGGTCTGTGGGGGATCCAGAGTGGATGGAATTCATCAGGCGGATGGTGTCCTCAGTGGAGATTGGGTTCCAGGCGTTAAGGGTATTTCCGGGGGGTAGATGGTCAGCAGATGGTAGGGTGGGTTGGCTTCCGGGTTGGTTGTCAAAGCTGTTGTGGATGTCAGCAATCTTGTTGTGGAAAAAAGAGGCTAGGGAGTCGCAGAGGGTTTGAGAGGGGGTGATGTCGTTGGAGTTGGCCGAGGGGTTGGAAAATTCCTTGACGATGTTGAAAAGTTCCTTGCTGTTGTGGGCGTTGTTGTCAAGTCGATCCTTGAATGCTGTTTTCTTGGCTTTTCGGATCAGTTGGTGGTGAGTACGGGTGGCGCTTTTGAAGGCGTCCTTGTTGCTGGTGGATGGGTCTTTTTTCCAGGCCTTTTCGAGGGAGCGGCACAGTTTCTTGGACTTCTTGAGATCATCGTTGAACCAAGAGGCCTTCTTGTTGCCAAGTTTGTGTTGACGTTTTTTCAGTGGTGCTAAGGTGTCGGCGGTGTTGGATAACCAACGGGTGAGGTTGGAGGCGGCTTCGTTGGCGTTGGAAGAGAGGGCTGGGGAGGTTCGAAGGAGCGATGTGGAGATCTGATCCGTGGTGATTTTGTTCCAGTTTCTTTGTAGAGTTGGTTGGAGGTGGATGATGGGTTTCGGCTTGTTGTAGGTGAAGTGAACGCAGCTGTGGTCAGTCCAGAGGAGATCCGTAGTGTGGCTGAAGGAGACATGGTTGCTGGAGGTGAAGATGGGGTCGAGTGTGTGACCTGCGATGTGGGTGGGGGAAGTGACCAGTTGTTTAAGTCCGAGGTTGGCGAGGTTGTCTAAGAGGGTGGCGGTGTTGCGGTCGTTGATCTTTTCAAGGTGGAAGTTGAGGTCTCCCAGAAGGATGTAGTCTTTGGAGGGGAGCGCGTGTGGGGTGATGAAGTCCGTGATGTCTTCACTGAATTTTGCGCGGGGTCCTGGAGGTCTGTAGAGGAGGGTGCCTCTAAGAGTTGTCTTGGGGTCGATGTGGATCAGGAAGTGAAGGTGTTCGGAGTTTGCGAGGTTGGCGTCGGAGCTGGTAGAGATGCGGATGGATTTCTTATGGACGATAGCGATTCCTCCTCCTGTATGGTCGGTGCGGTCCTTGCGTGTGATCTTATAGTCGTCAGGGATAGCGATGGCGATGTCAGGGGCGGAGGAGGTGTTCATCCATGTTTCCGTTAGGAAGGCGACGTCAGGAGAGGTGGTGTCTAGTAGGTTCCAAAGGTCAATGGCGTGCCTGTGGACCGAGCGGGTGTTGAGAAGGATGCACTGTAGGTGGTTGGGGTCGGGAGTCAGTGGTGTGGTCGTAGGGGAGATGTTGTCGGTGCCGCTGAATTTGCAGGAGTAGCAGGAGAAAGGTCCATGGGTGTGTCCAGGAGCGGCTTGGACGCAGTTGGGGGCGCGACCGGGGTTAAGGGCTAGGAGGGTTGCGGCATCGTAGGTAATGCGAGGGGGCTGGGAGGGACGGGGGCCAGGGGCTCTGGCGCTGGGCGCGGTCCAGGCGCGGACGGGCGTAGACGGGCTTACCTTTGGCGCACCTTCGGCGCGGGTTGGGCGCGGTCGCTGCGCGTGAACGCTGCGCGCGGGAGCTACTGTCATATATGGATAGTGGAGGGGGAGGGGCGAGGGCGTCTTAGCTGGGAGGCGGGGCGGGCTCAGGTCAGCACGGAGCACAACAACAACAGATCTAAAATGGAGGGGGGAGTCGAGCAGGGCGCCGGGGGTATCGCGCAGTGAAGTCTATGTCAGAGCAACAATGGTGCGAGGTGCTGTTAAAATACTTAATTAGCTGTTCTACAAATGAAATGAAAATGCACAGGTCGAAAAAAGTCACAAACACACAATGCAGCGCACTTCGAGATATCAGACAATGCAGCGCACTACACGATATCGGCAAGCAGGCGAGTTCAAAGCAAAGCTGGCGAGTTAAATGTAAATAGTTTAGCCGTTCTAAGCCGGGTACAATCACGCAATGCAGCCAAACGATACCGCTTCAGGTGGAGAGGCAGGGGAGCGACCACTCAGGGCAGAAGCAACGAGGGGTCACAGCGCTTCTGGGATAGGGAGCGCTGTAAATAGTTAGTGGGAGGGCGTCTTAGCTGGGAGGCGGGGCGGGCTCAGGTCAGCACGGAGCACAACAACAACAGATCTAAAATGGAGGGGGGAGTCGAGCAGGGCGCCGGGGGTATCGCGCAGTGAAGTCTATGTCAGAGCAACAATGGTGCGAGGTGCTGTTAAAATACTTAATTAGCTGTTCTACAAATGAAATGAAAATGCACAGGTCGAAAAAAGTCACAAACACACAATGCAGCGCACTTCGAGATATCAGACAATGCAGCGCACTACACGATATCGGCAAGCATGCGAGTTCAAAGCAAAGCTGGCGAGTTAAATGTAAATAGTTTAGCCGTTCTAAGCCGGGTACAATCACGCAATGCAGCCAAACGATACCGCTTCAGGTGGAGAGGCAGGGGAGCGACCACTCAGGGCAGAAGCATCATTATTAAGGCCCCACGGTACCATCGTTTTTAGGTCCAAAATGTATTTTGACTCTGTGATGCGGAGTGTCTTTTCCCTGTCACCACCACGTTCTGATTTTGCGACTTGGTCAATGCAGTAAAACCTGAGTAAATCCCTATTGCTTTTGTGAAATTCAGCAAAATGATGGGCTACCGGATAGGTCTTATCATTGTTCGCGATAGCCCTCATATACTCCAGGATTCTCAGTTTGGTGAGTTTGATGGTGCTACCTATATAGCGTTTATTGCATGGGCACTCCAGGCAGTATATTGTGAATTCTGAGTTACAGTTAAGATGTTTCATGATCTTTCTATTAGGTTTACCCTCTCCTGTTCTTCCTGGATATTCTTTTACTTTTTGACTATGCTTGCAGGCTTTGCATCCAAAACACGGGAAAAAGCCAATGATCTTGTTAGTAGCTACGGTTGCTTTGAAGGGGGCGTAGTGGCTATGGACCAGGTGATCTGACAGTGTCTGGCATCTCCGGTAGGTGATCATGGGTCTCTCGGAAATATGCTTTTTCAGGATGTTATCTGTTTTTAATATGTGCCAGTTTTTCTTAAAAGACTGAACCAGATCTCCCGATTTTACATTAAAGGTGGTGATCATTCTGACCTGATCGTTATCATTTTGCATCTCCTTCACCAACAGGAGATCCCTTCTGTTGACGGTATCTGCTTTAGCGGCTGCCTGATTTAGTATGCTTTTTGAGTAGCCCCTAGCCTGAAATCTATTGCTAGCATCCCTTTGGGCATCTCTAAAGTCTGTTTCCGCTGAGCAGTTCCTTTTTAGACGCAAATATTCGCCGTAGGGTACGTTTCTGACTAGACTTCTCGGATGGTGGCTAGCCGCGTGTAATATGGCGTTGCCAGCCGTGGGCTTCCTGTAGAGTCTAGTATGGAGATGGTTATTATCCACAAATACTTCTAAGTCCAGATAACATACACTACTTTCACTAATTGTGCTAGTGAATTTTAGGTTCAGATTATTATTGTTGAGCGCAGAGACGTAATTCTCAGCCGAGGTTTTGTCCCCGCGCCAAACAATAAAAAGATCATCGATGTATCTAGTCCACATCAATATTCTTTCATGCCATTTTTTGTTGTCGCCTCCCCAGGCCTCGTGCTTCTCCCACCAGCCCACAAATAAATTCGCGTAGCTGGGAGAGAAGCACGATCCCATGGAAGTTCCCCTAGTTTGCCTATATAGCTGGCCAGAGAAGAGGAAAAAGTTATTGTATAGGCAAAAACGCATCATACACAAAATCATTTCGCTATGTGCCCGAAATTTCTCATGTTTCCTATCTAGGAACCACTTTGTCGCACTTAGTCCTTGTTCATGATCAATGCATGTGTAAAGATTTACAACATCAAGTGTTATTAATAGCATGTCGCTTTCCCAGGTCACACTGTCCATAATACGGAGGAAATCCTGCGTGTCTCTCACAAAGGAAGGTAGATCCTTCACGATAGGGGCCAGAAATGCATCGATGAAGCGGGAGGTGTTCTCAAGTAGGCTGCCAATTGCCGAAACAATCGGCCTCCCTGGTGGTCTTTTGGCATTTTTGTGGATTTTAGGCAGATGGTAAAATGTGGGAAGGACCGGGGAATCACATAGAAGGAAAGAGTATTCCTCATGGCTAATCATGCCATCATTTTTCCATTGGTTCAGTAGTGTGCTATATTGTATGGTGCTCTTTAGATATTGTTCTCTTTTTGCCATAGCATAGCACTCTTTGTCTCCCAATTGTCTTAGTGATTCCTGTTCATAATTATCCTTGCTAAAGATAACAATATTCCCGCCCTTATCTGAGGGCTTGATCTCAATTTTTTTGTCATCTCGCAGGGATTTAATTGCTTCCCACTCCTTCCTTGTAATATTGGATGTTTTCATATCCATTTTTTTATTAGCCATTTTCTCCAAATCTGCAGTTACCGCTTCACTGAATACGTCAATCGCATCATGCAATGTGTTTGGCAATTTCCTCGATTTGTTCTTTAGATTACTTGGATCTCTGACCTGTGTAATCAGTGTTGCATTGTTGTTCTGCACATTTTGTTCCTGATTTAGTAGTTCCTGTGTTGGAGTCAGCAGGATATTTAAAAGATTATCTTCTGTTGTATCCTCCATCGTTGTTTCCACCGTTTCTGGGTTTGTTAATTCATGTCTTGTACTTGGATGTTGTAAAAAGATCTTCTTGAACTTAAGTTTCCTGATGTATTTGAACAGGTCTATCTTGGTATCTACAAGATCAAACTCGCTCATCGGGCAGAAACTCAGTCCTTGCAGTACCTTAATTTCATCAGTTGTCAAGTTCCTTTTAGACAGGTTGATGATATTGTTTTCTTGCATTCCAGTTATCTTCTTCTCCGATTGGAAGCACTCCGTGTCACCATCGGGGTGGTTGTATCTTGTGAACCTCCCCTTGTGCCTCTTCCCCCGCCTCGTCCTCCTCTTTGATTTTGTTGAGGGGGGTGGTTCCTTAACTGTGGTCTTTGACGGGTTTCTTTCATAACTTGGAACTCGTCGAAAAAAGGTTTCTGTTTTTGTTTTTCTTTTTCTTTCTCTTTATTGCCTGAGGCGGCATTCTGCTCCCCATCAGACCCTTCCACTTCTGATTCCTCAGTGTCAATTACCGTTGTTTGTTCACTCCCTTGAGTGAGTCTCTTTCTTGTAGCATCATATTTGTGGGCAAATGTTAGGATCCTGCCCGACAAGTAGTCCTGTTCGTCCCTTTGGAACTTAGTCTGTTTCCTTTTGCATATTCCCAATTCGTATTCCTTCAGTCTCTTAGCCATAGCTGTTCTCAATTCATCACTGGCTTTTGTGTCCTTCTCTTTAGCAATAGTTGCCTCCAGGTCTGCTATGTCCTTTAGACATTTATCCCGGTCGCTCCAAGCATATTTAATGAGCATTCTGACCATTCCCTTAGATGACTCCGCGGTATATTCCGCCCAGTCTTTCAATAGGGCTGGGTCCGGGTTTTCATATGACGGGATTGTGTAGATCCGAAGACCCCTGGGGATTCTATTGCAGTCAATATATCTTTCCAGCGAGGTGGCCTCCCACCACTTTCTTACTTCTCGTTCTTGTAGCCTCTCCAGTTGTTGGAACAGGCTTTTTAAACTGGATGTTACCGCTGTTGGCGCAGTGATGTTACTTGTGCTTGTCAGTCTGTCTGTTGCCGACATAAACATCAAATTGGCGGCCGCCTCCCTTTCCCCCGTGAGTTCTCCCAGGGTAGCCATTGCCGCTAGTTTGCCAGTGTGCACGCGTTGAAAATTCACTTTGTTCGGGCGGTGGAAAACCACACGTACTTTTCCGGGGGTTTGGAAAGTTATTTGGACATCATTCGGGACCAAGGTAGAGCATGTATTTTACATTCAGCGTTTAAATGAACACACTGTGTCCACTCACCGCATTCGTTGTTGGCGTTTGTTGGGCACCTACTCTCCGTCGGCGTCCTCCGTTCGTCCCACGCGAAATGCGGGTGGACAGTGGTTCTATTCGCAATTGTGATATCCTTTTGTCGGAGGTTGATATTCCTTCCTCCTCATTTCCTTCTCAGCTCCATTTCCTCAGGGCAGACGGCCAAAAAATGTTTCAAACACAGGTTCTTCACCGCCGTCGCTCCAAACGTCCCGGGTGCTTCAAACCAGCGCTGGTGAAACGCTACGATACAGCCACACGATCCAACCAATACAGGTCAAGAAAACGGCAAGCACTCCGATGTCAAAGATGTTTCTCAAAGTTTATTCATTTTCCAAACCCCCTTCCACCCCTGACAGACGCATTTCGCAAGTTAGCTTCGTCAGTGTCAGTTTGTGCAAACATACAAAAGCCATTTTAAACCCTCCGCTTTGTTTCATTTCATCGACATAGACGATGGTACATTCCATGGAAACAGCGGCCATCTTGTACTGTAGTATTACAAGTATTGTACCTCAGTTCAAATGGCTTAGATAAAGTGCTCAAGTGCAAATTAAAATAGTTGACTTTGACAAACTTTACATTAATATTGTGCACACTGTTATAATGTATCAGATTATCTGTTCATATATGTACATTTTGAAAATGGGATCTTTTACGATTTCCAAGATTAGTTATGTGGGGGTGTATCCCCTGGTTCCAAGGGGAATATTCCCCTTTCAACGTTTTGTCTTTCTTTTTCTTATCGTTTTGTGAAGGAAAAAATAAATAAATAAATAAATTAAAAAAAAAATATATATATATATATATATATATATACGACGCACTCAGGATTGTTGCAGCATAAAGGATTTATTTATCCAGTAAACACGCTACGCGTTTAGACAATAACTCTTGTCTTGATCACAGCCGTGTGATCAAGACAAGAGTTATTGTCGAAACTAAGTATGGGCGAATTTTGCGAATCTCGCGTTCGCGAATTTTGCGGATTTGCGAACTCGCAATCCGCAAAATCCGCGAATTCCCGCGAATTTGCGTTTTTTTTTGTGTTCGCAAGTGTTTCTGCCAGTTCGCGAGGATTTGGTACTAGTTCGCAATCGCGAACTTACTTGTCGGCTCGCAACGGTCGCGACTATGTTGTTTCTACGTCTGGTTCATCATCACAGCCTCCCAGCACCCTCTGTTTCACCACTGCCACCCTCTCTTTGACCCATGCCACCCTCTGTTACATCAATGCCACCCTCTGGTTCATCATCACTGTAGAAGATGGGGGGGAAAAGCAAGCCCACCTGCCCTGCTTGAACTGACATGAATTAATTTGGGGTTAGTTTATTAACAACACCTGCCCTGCCCCAACTGACAATAATGAATTAGGGGCTAATTAATGTGTCACTGAATTTGAAGTTCCAGCCTGGCACCTGCTTGTCTGCTCCCTTAGCTGTAAATCAGGACCTTTGTGGCATACAGTTAACGTCAGAGCAGGGTCACACAATAGTTGCAAGCAGGCAACCAAATTCTGGAGGGCCCCCTCAGGAAGCACTACAGGGAATCGTTACAAATCATGAGGTTGACCTTTTGCACCTGCTCATTGCTTTTGCTTTTGCAAAAATCGTTTTTCGGTTTTTTCGCGCTATTCGCGAGGCGCGGCGTCGTGCGAAACCGACCGCGGAAGCCGCCAATTCGTGCGAATGAGCTTTATATTCTTTTGCGGCTTGTTGTTTCGCGAGTTTTTTTGCAGTATTCGAGAGCCGCTTGCAGCGCAACACGCGAATTTACCCCAAGGTCGAGTACGGGCGCGGCCATTTTGTTTGCGTGACGTATTTCCGTTTCCGCCCGCTATGTATAATCTCGCGCAGTAAGCGCATTGCGAGTACAAGTTCGCACGAGATCGCGAGGAAAATCTCGTGCAAACTTACTTTCGCGCTCGTGAACGGGCGGCCATCTTGTTTTTCATTCATTTCCTGTGTCTGGGCATGGTGTTTAATCCTCTTGCTATCTTTGCCATCCTTTGCTTGTTTTCAGTTTTTTTTTTACGATTTTGCTTCTTATCTATCCCTCTCTTTTCCTAGCTGTATATTTTTGTCTTTTCTGCTATTTTTCTTTACTTTTAAACTACTTTTTTAAACTCTTTTCTTTTCTTCTTCCCTATCCTATTCCTTCTTAATTTTCTACTTCCTACCTTACCTGCCCAGACCATAGTGAAGCCAGGTGCCGTGAAGCTGCCCAGGCACTTGAGGGCCGCAGCGGCGGTGGGGAGGAGGAGTCCTGGATCCCGTGCCAGGACAGCATGCGGTCGATTGAGGGGGGAGCAGGTGACGCGACGGGAGATCTTCAGCCCGAAGGAAGTGGGCGCGCTGGTCTACTTCGTCCAGCGCCGCCTGCCCAGGACCATCGCGGGAGGCGGCAGGATCGCGGCCGGTGGCTACAACATCCGGGAGCGCCGGAAGCGGTGGGAGAAGGTGTGCTGGGCCATATCCCACCTCTACGGGGTCCAGCGCACCTACAGCCAGGTCACCCACCGCTGGACGGACCTCCTGGACCGGGAGCGCGGCCTGCTGGACCAGCTCGGCTTGGAGATCCCCGGGCTTGGTGAGTAGTAGTAGCTATTTCATCACTCACTACTATGATGTTTTCTCCTGCTCTGTGTTGTTGTATTGCAAATATTTGTTTTTTACATGGAGCAAGCCAATAATGCCGCTGATGACGATTACATTGTAGTTAAATTATATTTCAAAATCTTCTGTGCATTTCAGGTGCACTGCTCTCCTTCTCAGTGGCGTTGCTACTATGCTTATTTGTTTTCTATTTTGTGGTCTCATTGGCCTGAGTAACTATTATGTATGAGTGTACTTTACAGAACTGCGTAATGCTAGACAATAGGGGGCAGATTACATTTACAAGCCCCTTGCGCCACGTTTACGTTGCCTTGCGTGACGCAACAGCGGCGTAAACGTGGCACATCCCTGCGAGTCATTTACAGCATGACGCATCTAGGGAGATGCGTCACGTTATAAAGCCATGGGCCTGCACCACAATGGGTGCGTTCCTAGTACGCAGGGTGGGCGGTCCGGCGGCTGTCCGCCTCGCAAAACTGCCTGCGTGAAATCTACAAGATTTAACGCAGGCACTTCGGCGACGCTGCTACGTCAATTCAATTCCTTATGCCTGCTTGAAGCAGGCGTAAGGACTGACACAGCATGTTAAGTATTGGGTGGCCCTGAGCATTACTGGAGTTGCATTGCGTTGGCGACGTGACTCCAGCGATGCGCCGCTCTTACGTGATGAGATGCGTCACGCAAGTGCCTACCCTTGCGCCAGGGTGCGCCGCATTATAAATGAGGCGCATCTGCCGTGACGCAAGGGTAGTTTTGCGTGACGCATTTGATCTGGCGCATCTCTGGAGATGCGCCAGAACGCGTAAGTAAGTATGCCCCTAAGGGGCAGAATTGCAATTACCGTCGCATCCCTGCAAAGTAGCAGGGATGCGCCATTAATTGTGCGGCCCGCTACCACCACCAAACATGGTGCGCCGTATTTGCAATGCGGCGCACCATGGGCCCAAAACGTCACCGAAGCTTTACTGCTGGAGTTGCGTCGCAACGATGGCGCAGCTCCAGCAATGCTCTGGGGTACCCTATCTCCCCAATGCTGGGTCAAGCCGTACGTCTGCTTCAAGCAGGTGCAGGGTTTGTGTGACGCATCATTGTCCTAAAGGTGACTGATTGAAATTTTGTAGATTTCCCTCAGCCACTTTTAGGATGTGTTCCAGCGCAGGAATGCCCTCCCTTGCACCGGAACGCCCCCTGATGGCGCAGGGCTTTATAAAGGGATGCATCTCCCAAATGCGTCACGTTGTTATAATATTATACGCCGCACCATGGCGCCTCTTTTGTTTAGCTGCTGCGTCACAAAAGTCACGCAAGAACGGAGCAAAAGAGCCGCAAGGGGCTTAAATCTGCCCCTTCCTTTGTACCCCTGACAATAAGAAAAATAGTGGCGGTGGATTGATAGTTTGACTATTTAAATGACTGGTTATGTAGCAGGCAACTGTTAGTGTTGTCACTGATCTGACTGAAATCACAATGGAGTTTGTCTGTCACTTTGCGTCTTGCCTGCGGACTGCTGCCTGCCAGTCCTAGGTGAACCTTTCAGTACTTTGTTTAGTGAGTTACGTGACTTTCGAAGCCAAGGTCCGCACATCAATGAAAACTAACCCTAATCAATATAATTTCGCGGAAATATTTTGTTATTGTTGTTTTGAAATGTTTGATTTGGTTGACATTGACAAGCAACAATCATCCATGTTTTCTGTTCTTTCTTTCATGTTGTACGTCAGCTCCCCCCAGGGGCGAGGGGAGGACACAGGAGCAGCAGGCGGCGGATGCTGTTGAACAGGGCCAGGATCGGGCAGGCGAGGGCTCCTTTGCTGGCCCCAGTAAGTTTTCATTTTAGATTAGTACCTATTTTTCCTAGCGTTCCTCATTTGATTTTTTCAAAATCGTCTTTGATCTTCTTGTAGACTGTATCTAAATTCTTATCCTGCCTCTACTATGACTCCCTGTGGTATTACTAGATTATTCTTATTAGTCTGTCTGTGTAGCTAACTAAGATTGCACGGTTGGCGAAACTCCCATTCTAGTCAGCAATAGCTCTATCAACTTAGTGCAGTCCTCTGGGATTGTCCATAATGTCTTTAGACGTGTTCTATCTGCTTTGAAAATTCCCAACTATAAAATGTGAATGACCACCAAGAAAGAATAAGATACTACCTTTTGGTTTGGATAGGAGGACAATCCATACCACTACAGAGGCGCGGACAATTCTTCTGCAGAAACAGAACTATGGACAATAAATAGTGCATTGCTTATCAATTATATTAGGCGCTGTTAGAGTTTCCACATACCTCTGTGATAACAGACTTTGAACCCCCAATGTCCTTACTGACTGACTACATAGTGTGGCACAGTCATTTACCTCCCGAATTCATCGATCATTGATCCCCAATGATGATTATCCAACGTAGCTGAAGAGTACGGAGTCAGAGTCAAGAAGTGTCAGAGGCACGGACTCATGCTTGCAAAAATTGCAAAACCTTTCGCTCAGTCACTCTAGTCTGGACCAAAAAACACAGAGTCTCTCTAAGTTTAAAAGCTTTATTAAAAGTAAACACATTTATTAAAATGAAGTCATAATAAAAAAACGAAACGTTTAACTGAGAATGGAAAAGTGGTTAGTGCTGACGATTAATTGAAGACATTTCTTGTGGTCGAGCCGAGCTCTCACCTTGTTTCAACTTGATCTTGTTGTTAGAAGTCCATCTTCTGTCTGTGTGGAAAAAAATGGTGCGTGTTAAAAAGCCAGCCTTCATCAGTTGTGCCAAAAAGTGCTGCATTACATTGTTTTCACATGTCTTCATTCCTAGACCAAATACTAGTGAGTGGTTTATTCTAACATTCTTAAATGTACTTTGTAGGTGGAACATCTGGTGGCGGGGCCAACGCGGAGGTGGTGGTGCTCGAGGCGGAGGGCAATTCCTCAGGGGAGGATGCGGCGGTTCCAGTGCCGGCTGTGAGAGTTCAGACGGTGGTGGTGGCGGGCAGAGGTAAGCTCTTATATATTCCTTACTTATTGAGATTGAAGACGTGGCTGGGAAGGAAAGAATATGAGATGCATGGCTGGGTGAATGATGAAGCAATGATTGGTGGAAGGACAACAGCCTGGGTGGGTGACACAGAAACTGTATGTGTCCATATACCTGGATCATGCTACTATCTGACTCTTAGATAGCATATGTGTATCTAGAGCAGGGGTACTCATAGTACGGCCCGCGGGCCGGTGGCGGCCCGGCAAGCCTTCCTTGGCGGTGCGCAGACCTTGCAGACAATCACTGCTCCCCCGGCCCCCACAGAGCAGAGTGGAGATGCAGGGCCACAAAGAGGTGAAATAGAACAAAGCCTCTGCTCTGTGGGGCCGGGCAAGCAGTGATTGTCAGGGTGGAGATGCAGGGGCGCTACAACAAACAAAGCCTCAATAATATGTTAATGGTCTTTTAAAGACCTGTTAAGTACTTTGGTGTGGCTGTCTGTGTGTGCGCGTTGAGGAAGCTGTCTCAGCCTGGGCTGAAGGCTGACACAGACAGACACACACACAGTGAGATGACAGAGGGGGAGGGAGAGGGAGGGCAGGAGGGAGAGAGAGATGGAGAGGGAGGGCAGGAAGGAGAGCATGAGGGAGAGAGATGTATGTAAATGCTGGGTCTTGTGGCTCAGTGGATGAAGGCATC
Source organism: Lissotriton vulgaris (assembly GCF_964263255.1). Lineage (NCBI taxonomy): Eukaryota > Metazoa > Chordata > Amphibia > Caudata > Salamandridae > Lissotriton > Lissotriton vulgaris. The sequence goes on along the minus strand of NW_028248263.1, from coordinate 77,394 downwards.
TGCTGCAGGGACCTGTGTGCAACCTCATGGTCACAAGTTTTCATTTTGCTTTAGCCCCGCCCCCTCTGACTCCACCCCCACCACTACGGCCCTCGGCCACAAACTAAACTGTAAATTTAGCCCCTGAGAGAAAGTTTGTGAGTACCCATGATCTAGAGAGAGTAGACGGTCAGTGGATGAACTAAGTGTAACTTTGAAGAGCATGTAACACTGCACCCGCACGTCCGTTCCAGTGTAGGAAAGGCGAGGAAAAGAAGTTTTAATTTTGTCCAAATACTACCATCAATAGTAGCAGTAGTTTGTATTGCAAGCACAGCATAGATCCGGTTATTACGGTGGCCACTCCCTACCTCTCTTAATAAGTTTAGTAGTACTCAGTCATTCATGTGTGGATGTATCACTGGTCACTCAATAAAAAGCAAAGCACCTAAAGTCATCCCATATATAAGCAAAAACATCCCATGTGAAGTGATAGATAATCAGATTATTTATCTTCTTCAATTTTCCATTTCTAGTACTCATTTGCACTGTAGGGTGAAAGTTAAATTAATTAAGCAGTAGCCCTTGTAACAGAGTATTCTCAGTGCCACCCGTAATAGAAAAGTAAGAGCTTCACCACCTGCATGTACTGGACGGGTACAGTAACGCAACGCAAGTCTAGGTCACTCATCATGGCGTGCGTCTCTTTTTCTCGGGTGCAAGTTCACTGCGCTGGCATTATGCCGGCTTGCAGAAGATAACGTACCAATTTTCCTAAACAAGAGACAAGAAGAAGAATAAGACTGGTGTACTTTCATAGTCGACTCCAATGGAAGTCCATAGTGCTCGTAGAATTTGTTCCTTAAACTCCCACTAATGTTAGAGCAAGGATGAAGAAGTGGGAGGTTAGATAGATACTGGCCTCAATATTTATGTAATGTGCTTGCAAGTTGCTAGTTGTACTGTCTGCAACACAAATTTCTGCTGAATGATTGAGTTAATCTTAAAGAGCATTGGTTACAGATTATGTCTTTCTTTCTTCATATAGATGCTCCTTCCAAACGAACAAGGAGGAAGGAGCTGGCTAGAGCGGCCCGGCAACGGAGGATCGATGCCACTGTTGCGGAATACCGGCGGCTGGTGGCCCTGGAGGACGAAGAAAGTGTGCAGTCGACCACAACAACAACGTCATCTGCATCGGCCTCCGTGCCCCCACGGGCTGCCACCCAGCACAGTGCTCCACCCAGACTGAGCCGGGCTGCCAAAGCCAAACGCCACCGCCTAGCAGCAAGGACAACAGCTGCCTCTCACAGCCATTGCACCTGCAAGGCAGTGAAGGCACGCCTGCGCCGCAGTACCCTGATGGTGTCCCGCCTTCAGCAGGAGCTCCACCACTTTATAAACGTGTTGGAGGGGCTCCGCGTAGAGCACGCCTTGCTCCGCCAGGAGCATGATGCCCTGGCCCAAAAAGTAAACATCATCCACCCATAGTGTCCCTTGCCCCTTTTTTAGAGACTTTTGGGGGGTGGGATTTGGGAGTTGGGTTTTTGGGGACTTTTGAAGGACAATCGTTGGGGTTAGGGAGGGTCTTGCGGGAGATTATTTTGTTAGGGATATAAATATACTTTTTCAAACTTTATCTGAGCATACCTGTTTTTTACTGCTTGCCTGGTGGGTGGGGGTTTAACAGTGACTTTGTTTTCCTGAAAGTTTAGTTCCATTTTCTTCCTTTAAGTGTAAATGCCCAAATGTTTTCAACACTAAGTGCCTCTCACAGAGTAAGTGAAGTGAATTCAAGAGTCCTAGGACTTTAGTAGTACTACCGTCAGTCTCTCGTCTCTCCTAATACTCCATTATACCCCCAAACCACCAAACGCTTATCTTACCTGTAATTTGTGTTTGAAAGTAGGGCTAGACCCAGGGCTGGCTCCACGGGAAACAGCGAATAAGGTTGGCAATCCTGGGCGGATAAAATTTCCTCATAGCGGTGGTACTAGTGGTGTGACACAGTGGCAGTTGCATGCCTATGAAAAAAAAGAAAATTATATCTGGTTTGTCCTCCTGAGCAAGTCAACGGTACAATAGAGAATATAGCAGGTGACAGAAGTACACTAGAACAGTGCCACTTTGTAGCCTAACAAATGGTAAAGTATAACTACTAATTCGGTTGAAGTTCTTTGACATTAGCCATGGGTCTTTGTCAAGCAGAGTAAGAATATATCCTCGGATTTCTTCACCAGCCTGTTGCTATCACCTTATCCTCCCCAGCAAGTGTGTGGATTTATTGCTGTAATTTAGTCACACATCAATCAAAACCACACAGCCCGGGGGAAGAGGGTTAGGGTTTGAAAAATGGATGGGTACGGGGGTTTTTGGGAAAGGTTTTGGGAGACAAGAAAAAATAGCACAGCATGGACAAACAATTGTGAACAATGCATAAACAAATCTTTGGGTACAAACCTATCCATCAATCTTTGAAAGTGCATGCACTACTGCATGCATGTCAGTGAAAAGTAAGTAGTACTTTCGACAACTGTGGAAGAAAGAATGCGACAGTACAGGGTGTGTGGAAATATTGATAACTATATTCAACATAAGGCCTCTGTTGCCAGATACCTGAGAGCCTTGCTGGTCACTATAAATCCATTCACAACACTCAATGGGGTTGGTCTGGAAGGTATAGTAGATAGAAAAGGAGAAATTGCTCTTTTTCTAGGTGTCCCCTCACTCACCAGGGTTGCCCCTTGGTGACATGCTTCATCATTGGGGCCATCCCAGTCCTCTACGGGCTGGGGCGTGCTGCGACTTGTGAATTACGTAGGAACACTTACAAATGACTATGTGTGGTGCAGATGTGATTGTGGAGTGGACTAAGTGATGTGTTAAGGGATCAATTTAGAAGCAGAGAGAGATCCAAGAAGTGCAGTCACAGTCAGAGAAAAACACAATGGATACTGTATCTGTATGTTGTTGTAGTTGTCCTGTTGAAAGTGGTAAGTAAGTTGCCTGCAGAAAAAAAATCCTCTTATTAGCGGCACTCCTCCATTGCAGACGACGCTTCGTCCATCGATGTTGGTCACCAGAAGACACCCTGTAAAAAAAGCACAGCATGGACAAACAATTGAACATAAACAAATCTTTGGGTACAAACCTATCCATCAATCTTTGAAAGTGCATGCACTACTGCATGCATGTCAGTGAAAAGTAAGTAGTACTTTCGACAACTGTGGAAGAAAGAATGCGACAGTACAGGGTGTGTGGAAATATTGATAACTATATTCAACATAAGGTCTCTGTTGCCAGATACCTGAGAGCCTTGCTGGTCACTATAAATCCATTCACAACACTCAATGGGGTTGGTCTGGAAGGTATAGTAGATAGAAAAGGAGAAATTGCTCTTTTTCTAGGTGTCCCCTCACTCACCAGGGTTGCCCCTTGGCGACATGCTTCATCATTGGGGCCATCCCAGTCCTCTACGGGCTGGGGCGTGCTGCGACTTGCGAATTACGTAGGAGCACTTACAAATGACTATGTCTGGTGCAGATGTGATAGTGGAGTGGACTAAGTGATGTGTTAAGGGATCAATTTAGAAGCAGAGAGAGATCCAAGAAATGCAGTCACAGTCAGAGAAAAACACAAAGGATACTGTATCTGTATGTTGTTGTAGTTGTCCTGTTGAATTTGGTAAGTAAGTTGCATGCAGAAAAAAATTCCTCTCATTAGCGGCACTCCTCCATTGCAGCTGACGCTTCGTCCATCAATGTTGGTGACCAGAAGACACCCTGTCCACTGCCTGCCTGATGCTGAATTGTGGCTCGCTAATGTGAAGCCTGACTCCATCCTTTTTTCCCCATTGCACAGACTGAAACCCGGCCTGTAATTATTCAACGAAAAACAGGAAGTGATATAATATTACAACACCACTGATAAATAAATATAAGGTATGTAGGCTGTGGAGTGCAAAAAGTCACACTTTGATTTTCCTAGTAGACAGTACAATATTTTTGAAAGTGCGTACTCTGTCTGAGTCACCTTTTGAAGGATAAATAAGTATGGGCAAATTAATGTAGCGGATCTTTCCCCTCAAGCTAGGTGTACTGTAAACTGTGTTTTAGAACAAAATTAGATCTTCCCAGCAGTGCTCCCACCCAGTCCCTTACTAAAGCCAGTCGCAAAAATGTAGAAGACCCCCAATCAAATCTCAAAAAACGAGGCCTAGCAGAAAACTGGTGACAAAACGTACTTTGAAAGTAAAAGTAGGCCCAAGGACCCCCTTACCCACCGTGGATTGCATTGAAACCACTTGCAAGCAGCCAAGAAAAAGTATCCATAGCCAGCATAGCTCCAAGACTCGAAAACCCCCCCACCCAAACACATGCAATAGAAATACTGCTAACCCTAACGAACCCTAAGTTAAGAATAGTGGCAAAGGCTTTCTTTAACTATGCCAAATCCCCCCTTTCCCACCATGGATTTTCTTCAAATGACTTGCAACCAAAATTACACATTCTCACGAGTGCTCTAAGACCCCAGAACTCAGTTGCAAAAATCTAGAACACCCCGAAACACATGCAATCCTGCTGCTAGGGCTAATCCTAACGAACCCTAAGTTACAAAAAGTGCCAAAAGGCTTTTCCGCGAGGATTTTGTCTCAACCACTTCTACCCGGTATTAGACCTTCCCAGGAATGCCCCAAGACACGCCAACCCACCCGCCAAAAAGCATAACACCCCCAAACAGGCCAAAAGCAAAATCTCATACTTGCAATATTTCTCGGCCTTCGGTCCAAACGCGCTGCGTAGCTAGGCCATAGGTCCGGTTTGCCACCACGGATTTCCTGAAAAGCAAATGCAATCAAGATTAGAGTGTCCCAGCAGTGCTCCCAGACCCCGAAACTCACCTACAAACACCAGGAAGCCCCCCAAACAGGCCCCCGAAAACGCTACATTGTGCAAAATGTCAGAAATAGCAACAACAAAAAATCGGCGTTGATTTTGTCCAAACCACTTTTATCCGGTATTAGAGCTTCCCAGCAATGGCCCCAGAGCCGTCAACCCAGGAGAAAACGAGTAGAAGACCCCCAAACAGCCAAAGAGCAAAAGTACAAAAATGGGGACTTTGTCATTTTTTTCCAAATTTCCCAAATCACTCCGCGCGCGCTCTGCAGCTAGGTCTTAACTCCCCTCTGCCACCATGGATTTGCTTCAAACCTCTTGCAAAGTAAAGTATATATAGCCAGCAGTGCGCCCAGACCCCGAAACCCACCCACAAACACCAGGAAGCCCCCCAAACAGGCCCCCGAAAATGCTACATTGAGCAAAATGTCAGAAATAGCACAAAAAAAATCGGCGTGGATTTTGTCCCAACCACTTCTACCCGTTATTAGACCTTCCCAGGAATGCCTCAAGACCCGCCAACCCACCCGCCAAAAAGCATAACACCCCCAAACAGGCCAAAAGCAAAATCTCATACTTGCAATATTTCTCGGCCTTCGGTCCAAACGCGCTGCGTAGCTAGGCCATAGGTCCGGTTTGCCACCACGGATTTCCTGAAAAGCAAATGCAATCAAGATTAGAGTGTCCCAGCAGTGCTCCCATACCCCGAAACTCACCCACAAACACCAGGAAGCCCCCCAAACAGGCCCCCGAAAACGCTACATTGAGCAAAATGTCAGAAATAGCAACAAAAAAAAACGGCGTGGATTTTGTCCCAACCACTTCTACCCGGTATTAGACCTTCCCAGGAATGCCCCAAGACCCGCCAACCCACCCGCCAAAAAGCATAACACCCCCAAACAGGCCAAAAGCAACATCTCCTACTTACAATATTTCTCGGCCTTCGGTCCAAACGCGCTGCGTAGCTAGGCCATAAGTCGGGGTTGCCACCACGGATTTCCTGAAAAGCAAATGCAATCAAGATTAGAGTGTCCCAGCAGTGCTGACAGACCCCGAAACTCACCCACAAACAGACGGAACTCCCCCTAAGAGCACCTCAAAGGCAAGCAAGTCAGCAAAAACACTAAAAAATGTGCGCCTCGGATTTGGTCCAAACCACTTTTATCCGGTATTAGAGCTTCCCAACAGTGGTCCCAGAGCCGTCAACTCACCTGCAAAGAGGTAGAACAACACCCCCACAAGTGCTGAGTCTTTCTTCATTGGGCATAAGCCAGCCCTCTGCTTTGATGGAAATAGGAGTCTGGAGGAGGAGGATAGAGGAGCATGTTCTTCTGAACTTGTGAACCTGAGGAATGCAGACTGCGGCACCTTCAAATCAATTAGCAAACAAGTGAAGACAGTTCTGCTGATGGGCTTGTTTTTGTGATTATCTGATTAAAGTTTGAATTATATTAACTGTGCACAACAAAGAAAGACAGACACACAGGAATAAAAGTGAATAAGGACGAAAAAGAAAGTTATTGATTCGTTGTCTCATTTTCAGGGCTCGGTATCAGGTCCAGGAATAAGAATAAGGCTTCGTCATCATACTCTGCGAATTCAGGCAGGGTGAGCTCAGTGTCACCTGACAGAGTAGAAATTCCCTCATCTATGTTGCTGGCCACCTCGTCTTCATCCGGCGTGCTTTCTCGTACTCTGAAATCTGGTGGTATGAGGTGCTGATTCATCTTGATCATTGTTAACCTCTCCACATTATTGGGCGAGAGGCGGCTCCGTTTGGAAGTTACAATGCCACCAGCAGCACTGAAAACACGTTCAGAAGACACGCTTGCGAGTGTGCAAGACAAGTAGTTTAAAGCCAGGTTGGTGAGCTGTGACCACAATTCTTTTTTCCCATGCCAATACGCCAATGGGTCAGCATTAACATAGACCTCTGTTGAGTCATTCAGATAGTCCTTCACCATCGACTCAAGGTCCTCATCCAAGGTTCCTCCACTTTGCTTAGCTGTTGCTGTGCCTCTGACCTTTTGAGAACCAAACCCAAGCCGAGCTAGCCAATCCTCTTCAGCCTCCAATGTTTCTGTTGTGTCTGGTGCAGATGATCCGGTTGCCGGTGTCTTTAACGGCTGAGAGGTCACTTGTGCCACAGCCACAGGTGCAGAAGTGGATTGTTTTGACTGGGGATGGCCTGCTGATGCTGATGATGTACTGCCATTTCCTTCAATTTTCTGCCGTTCTCTTTCAAACCTCTTGGCTGACAAGGCTAGTCAACGTTTGTACTTTGGAACATGTTCATCATCAAAAGGAAAGAATGCTTGGCCTGCCAGCGCCTTTTTGTAGCGTGGATCCAGAATAGTAGCACAAATGTAATGCTGTTCTGAGTGGATCAATTTTAAGACGTTCATCACCTTGTAGGAGCTCTAATAATTTCTCAGCCAGAACAAAAGAGTCTTGGTTTTTTACATCTTTTTCAAACACAGAACACACCTCCTTCAGTTGGTGCTCCAGCATGTACAACAATGGGATAGCTTTTCCCAAATTACAGTCCTCCTTGCTGACTGCACGCGTGAAGAACTCAAAAGGACGAGCATGCGTGTCAGGCTTTGAACTATATTCCATTGCGCCGCACCCATCCTCAGGTCCTCCTGAGCTGTACCCTCTGTTAAGAAATATTGATCGAGTACCGTATACTGCTCATACAGACGCTCAAGCATGCAGAAGGTTGAGTTCCAACGTGTTACCACCTCCTGGATGAGTGCTTTCACTGGCATTTGACGTTGATATAGCAGGCTCCTCAGCTGCTTCCGGGCCTTAAAAGAATGGCTGAAATGGTTGCACATTTTTCGGCAGGTGTCCAATACTCTGTACGCTGCACTGTCTTTATTACCCAAGAATTTTTGGACAACCAGGTTTATACAGTGCGCCAAACACGGCACTCTGAAATACTCACCCAGCCTCATGGCCTTAACTATATTGGCGCCATTGTCTGTGGAAACATAACCAACCTGGCGTTTTTTTGGGGACAGACACTTAAGGACCTTTGTGTTAAAGACATCCAAAATGTTTTCTGCTGTGTGACGTTTCTCCAAACCAAACATGGCTAGTGTTGCATGTTTCCGAGCAGCTTTAAAAACAATGTCCGAGTCAACACCTGCGTTTAGCTTTGCTTTAGCCCCTGAAAAAGAGACCCAGTGTGCAGTGATGCACATGTAATCAGCGCCTGCGCCACTGGTCCACATGTCTGTTGTCAGATGTATAGTGTGAACAGCACTCTTCTGCAAAGCTGCCCCAATCACCTTCAGAACATCTTCATGTAGTGCTGGAACCGCAACTCGGGCAAAATAGAACCGGCTAGGAACCTTCCATTTAGGGCAGAGCGCTGCCACTAATTCTAGAAAACCAACCCCTTCTACAAAAGAAAAAGGGAGAAGGTCCAGAGCTAGCATTTTAGCCAGCTTAGTGTTATACAGACGCGTCAGTGGGTGGTTGCGTTCATATTGCGCTTCTGTAAACAACATCTTTTTAATGTTGCCCTGGACCAAGGATTTACGGGATGATGATGATATCTTCGACCCAGTTACGCTCGCTGATGAACTTTTTCGCATTGATGTCTCACTCTCTCCCACACTCTTAGTGTGGCTCACATGGGGTGTGCTGCTGACAGGGGTACTGGGTGTAAGTGAAGTGTTTGAATAGTCTTCTTCCTCCTCGTCATCATCAGATGAAAAATCAACGTTTTCATTACGTGCAATTCGGGCTTCCTTGACCGCATCTAGGTGCGCAAGCCATTGGACAGCGTGCGTTCTCTTAAGATGACCTCTCTGGCCTCCGGTACCATAGTTGGTACCAAACTTACCACGACTAACTCGAAGCTTACAAATGCTACAAATGGCTAAGTTTTCCTTTTTTGGGCAAACTCTAAAGAAGTCCCAAACTGGAGACTTGAAATGTCTTTGGGGGCCGGAGGAGGCTGCGATACTGGTGGTGGTGGTCCTGCTGCTAATGCCAGATGAAGTGGAGGATGTGGATTGCCGAACTTCAGTACGTTTTGCACTTTCACCACCACTAATTGAGGTCGAGGTGGATGGAAGTCCCTTCTTGCGAGGAAGAAATATGGAAGCGGTAGGTGTTGGTGTACTAGTTAACTCCAAATCCAATGATTGTTGTGTTTCCATTGACTCGTCGTCGACATCATCATCACGCTCAGCAGCTTCTCGGGATAGGGTCAAAATGTCTCTTTGCTGCATGCCCGCTGGGGCTGCAGTGACCTTTATGATGACTGGCTCGTCGTCGTGAGAGGCTTCATCAGCAGCAGTATGCGTCACTTCTTGTTGAGCCTCATCACACTCCATAGCTATGAGTTTTTCGACGACCTTCCTTTTACGCTTAGGTATCTTTGTCAGATCATGGTGTGCCTCACTCTCAGGCTGCCGTGGTGGTACCCAATCATCATCCAGATCATCAGTAGGAGGTGGGCTTGAAGAAGATGTAGACACCCCCCTTGATCTTTTCCTTGCTAGGGATGTGGAAGACAATGAATGATCATCAGGAGGAGTGGCTTCCTCAAATGATACCTCGGTCTGATTGTCAATTTCCTGATGTGCCCCTACTTCGGGAGGAACAACTATTGTGGGCACTTGTGACCCTCCATGCACCTCTGCTTGCGCATCTCCTTGCGCTGCCTCTCCTTCCACATGTACTTGGGCTTGTACTACTTGCACATGTTGTTGTTGCGGCTGTGGTTGTTCAACACTTGTTAGATGAGTTACAACAACCTGTGTTGATTCAGGGACATTGCTGCTACTTTCTTGCGATGAGCCAACATCACTGGTCGATGGTGATTGGAGAAGTACACTGACTGCCTCTGAAGCACTCAAGGGCTTTGACTTAAGTTGGCGTGGTGGTGGAGGCACTGAACCCAATGGAGCGGGGGTGCTGCTCCCAGCTTGGTCCCCAGCAGATCCTGCTGCTGCTGCAGGCGTACTTTTTTTTTTGCTCCCAAAAAACGTGGCGGCCGGCACACCAGCCTCCTTGGTAACTTGCTTCTTCTGCTCCTTACTAGCAACTTTCTTGCTAGAGGAGCTACGGAGACCTTTTTTTGGGGCCATCTTCTTCAGAGCAGGTCAGACAGCAGGCCGCAGTTGCACGAATTGTAGAGTTGTCTGAGGCCAGACGTGACGTCGCGTGACGTTATGCTGCACACACACACCGCTGCAGGACTTCTTCCTGGCACTGGTGGTTCTCTCGAGTCTTGTGCACCTAAAAACAATGGAAGACAGAGGAACCTCAGTTCAGTTATACACCCCCAAAAAAACGGAAAAAAACCCAGAAAAATCAGCACAATCCCATGCCCTCCATGATGCTTAAATTCAAGACACCCCACAGAAAGACTAGGCACATGCACCACTCACTACCCCTGGGCCCTGGGCATATTGGATGAAAGCTAGGCAAAATGGGTGCAGGCCTGAGAACACTCCCTGCATTCAAAATGGCCCCCTCCGTCACAGCACATGGCCAGGGCCTGTAGCAGCACTCAAAATGGCCCCCAACCACATGGCCTGTCCATCCACAACAGGCCCAAAAAACGAAAATCACAGAAAAATCACCACAATCCCATGCCATGATGTTTAAATTCAAGACAACCCACAGAAAGACTAGGCACATGCACCACTCACTACCCCTGGGCCCTGGGCATATTGGATGAAAGCTAGGCAAAATGGGTGCAGGCCTGAGAACACTCCCTGCATTCAAAATGGCCCCCTCCATCACAGCACATGGCCAGGGCCTGTAGCAGCACTCAAAATGGCCCCCAACCACATGGCCTGTCCATCCACAACAGGCCCAAAAAACGAAAATCACAGAAAAATCAGCACAATCCCATGCCATGATGTTTATATTCAAGACAACCCACAGAAAGACTAGGCACATGCACCACTCACTACCCCTGGGGCCTGGGCATAATGGATGAAAGCTAAGCAAAATAGGTGCAGGCCTGAGAACACTCCCTGCATTCAAAATGGCCCCCTCCATCACAGCACATGGCCAGGGCCTGTAGCAGCACTCAAAATGGCCCCCAACCACATGGCCTGTCCATCCACAACAGGCCCAAAAAACGAAAATCACAGAAAAATCAGCACAATCCCATGCCATGATGTTTAAATTCAAGACAACCCACAGAAAGACTAGGCACATGCACCACTCTCTACCCCTGGACCCTGGGCATAATGGATGAAAGATAGGCAAAATGGGTGCAGGCCTGAGAACACTCCATTCATTCAAAATGGCCCCCTCCATCACAGCACATGGCCAGGGCCTGTAGCAGCACTCAAAATGGCCCCCAACCACATGGCCTGTCCACCCACAACAGGCCCAAAAAACGAAAATCACTGAAAAATCACCACAATCCCATGCCATGATGTTTATATTCAAGACAACCCACAGAAAGACTAGGCACATGCACCACTCACTACCCCTGGGGCCTGGGCATAATGGATGAAAGCTAGGCAAAATGGGTGCAGGCCTGAGAACACTCCCTGCATTCGAAATGGCCCCCTCCATCACAGCACATGGCCAGGGCCTGTAGCAGCACTCAAAATGGCCCCCAACCACATGGCCTGTCCATCCACAACAGGCCCAAAAAACGAAAAATACAGAAAAATCACCACAATCCCATGCCATGATGTTTAAATTCAAGACAACCCACAGAAAGACTAGGCACATGCACCACTCACTACCCCTGGGCCCTGGGCATATTGGATGACAGCTAGGCAAAATGGGTGCAGGCCTGAGAACACTCCCTGCATTCAAAATGGCCCCCTCCATCACAGCACATGGCCAGGGCCTGTAGCAGCACTCAAAATAGCCCCCAACCACATGGCCTGTCCATCCACAACAGGCCCAAAAAACGAAAATCACAGAAAAATCACCACAATCCCATGCCATGATGTTTAAATTCAAGACAACCCACAGAAAGACTAGGCACATGCACCACTCACTACCCCTGGGGCCTGGGCATAATGGATGAAAGCTAGGCAAAATGGGTGCAGGCCTGAGAACACTCCATGCATTCAAAATGGCCCCCTCCATCACAGCACATGGCCAGGGCCTGTAGCAGCACTCAAAATGGCCCCCAACCACATGGCCTGTCCACCCACAACAGGCCCAAAACACGAAAATCACTGAAAAATCACCACAATCCCATGCCATGATGTTTATATTCAAGACAACCCACAGAAAGACTAGGCACATGCACCACTCTCTACCCCTGGGGCCTGGGCATAATGGATGAAAGCTAGGCAAAATGGGTGCAGGCCTGAGAACACTCCATGCATTCAAAATGGCCCCCTCCATCACAGCACATGGCCAGGGCCTGTAGCAGCACTCAAAATGGCCCCCAACCACATGGCCTGTCCACCCACAACAGGCCCAAAAAACGAAAATCACAGAAAAATCAGCACAATCCCATGCCATGATCCAGCCCCTCCATGATGTTTAAATTCAAGACAACCCACAGAAAGACTAGGCACATGCACCACTCACTACCCTGGGTGAAAAGGCCACAACAGGCCCAAAAAACGAAAATCACAGAAAAATCAGCACAATCCCAAGCCACCCAGCCCCTCCATGATGTTTAAATTCAAGACAACCCACAGAAAGACTAGGCACATGCACCACTCACTACCCCGGGTGAAAAGGCCACAACAGGCCAAAAAAACGAAAATCACAGAAAAATCAGCACAATCCCAAGCCACCCAGCCCCTCCATGATGTTTAAATTCAAAACACCCCACAGAAAGACTCAGTGCACCCACCACTGAGTACCCCTTGGCAAAAGGCCCCAAAACAGCCCAAAAATCGAAAATTCCAAAATTGTACTTGCAGCAACTGTAATGCCCCAAAAAAACTTACTTGTGAAATTTCTAATCCAAAAGTGATCCAAAGAAAGTCAAAAAGGCCTCAAATCCAAATATCCAGCAGCATCCACAAAAAGTAATCCTTCCCGCTCCAGATCCAAATGAAAAGTGACCAGGAGATGGACAAAGCACTGGGAGGAGCCTGCTGGACAGGAACAGGAAGTTGAAGACTGTGGGGCACTTCCTTCCTCCCACCCCCCCCCTCCCCAAAATGGACTCCTCGCAAAAAAAGTGCAGGCAAATGTCAACCTAAGGAGTTATTCAGATAAAAATCAGCATTTCAAGAAGGTTTATGCTGCTTGCTGGTGGATTTCTTGTGCAGAATTGCAAATTTTATATTTTCGCGTGTGTGAGATTATTGCTGCTCGCCGCATCTCAAAGCTCGCAATTGCGAAGTACCGCGAGACGTGATCACGGCGTACTCGCGTCGTTGGCAAGCCGCGATTACGTAATCGCGCTTGCCAAATTCCCGCGGGATCCCGCAGCAAGATCCAAAATGGCGCAGCACTCGCAAAATATCAAGAAAAGTAACTCGGCAAACGATGATAAACGCCGCGCGCCGCAAAATTGTATCACCAAGAAAAAAAAAATCCGCTGCGTGCGAATTTGCGGATTTTGCGGGAAATTCGCAAATCTCGCGGATTGCGAATTTACCGAAAATCCGCAAAATCCGCGAGCGTAACGGATTTTCCGCCCATACTTAGTCGAAACGTGCCTTCCCAGAAGTGAACCACACCCAGAGCCCCGCCTATTTATTCACACTCCTACGCTGGAGTGGCTTACGTTGGAGTGGCTTACGTTAGACCAGCACACTCAGCTTCCACATGGATGCATCCACTGTCCACAACACTTCAAGCACACATGGAGAGGTCTGTGCTCTGTATTATGAGGTCTGTCCAGCACATCACCGCTACACTTGGCATTGTGTGCATTGTTATTGAAGGGTGACTTGCGCCTTTCACACATACTTGGTTCCCACATCTCCCAACATTCAGGTATTGAGCGGCTGAGGGGCCATGTCATGTATTGCGCTGCCTCGTTGGTAGTAGGGGGTAGTAGGGGGTGTGTGGTGCGTGGGGAAGGTCCTGGGGGTGGTGGTGGGTGTTGTGGCCTTCTTGGATGTGGGAGTTGCATGATCAGTAGTTCTATGATGTGTTTGTCTTTAGATGTGGCTCTGGGCTGGGCTCGCTTTCATACTGTAGGTAGTCGTCCTGATTTACACCAGTAAAAGGCAGATGTTAAATTCTTACTGCTCACGCAGCTTTTTGCCTGGTTTTGGATCACATCTCAGATTTGACTGGTCGTTGAAAATATCGGGAAGTGGTGTTTTTGTGTTATTTTTGCATGGGAACACCTACTCTGCATATCAGTAGCGTTAGTTGTAGCTCTTATTTTTGGCGATTTTTCATGCGGGAAGCTATCGATGGAAAACTGGCGATATCGGCAGTTTTCACCAGGTTGAGAATGGTATGATAATTTAAAAACACAGAAAAAACATAAGTTTAATGAACACTAGAATTAGAAATTAGCATTTAAAAAACCTTAGAAATTCACAGAAAAAATCATAGGTTACAGGCACCTTATAGTTAATTGTACATTCTTCTAGTACAAAACCATAGAAATTCCCCCGTTATAGTAAGTTCAGCTAACTATAACTCGCGCACCCGCAATGCAATGCTGATGACGTCACATATTATATCATTCATGACATGGTCAGTGACATCACTAATGACATCATTGATTTGCTACCTCGGCCTCCAAGTGACTCCCTCTCTCGACATGTGGACACAAGCTTATTGGCGAGACTGTTGCAGGTCAGTGGTTGAAGATTTGAGGTGGTGGCGGCCACTGCTGCTATTGTGGCTGGGCCGACTCAACGCTACCAAAATGTCGGTCCTTCCCAAAATCTTATATCTCTTTCAATGCCTCCCCATCCCCATTCCGTTACATTGTATACGCAGCCTCCAGCGTGACCTTACAAACTTTATTTGGGGCTGGAAGAGACCCCCGTTCTCGCAGAAGCTCCTGGTGGCACCGAGGGATAGGGGGGGACTGGCATGTCCCAATCTAGTAGACTACTATTGGGCCGCACATCTTTGGTGCATAGTGGAGTGGGTGGTCCCAGAGAGTGAGAAGGGATGGCTACACATGGACTGAGCTGTGACGGGGTGCACTATCTGGGACCTTGCCTGGCCGCAGTAACTCCCCCACACTTCCGCCACCGCAGCGGGGCCAGCTAGGGTAACCAACTGGCATGGGTGCAAATTCAGGACGGTGAGTGTAAAAATTCAGGACAAAGGGTCAAAATTCAGGACAAAAATTCAGGACAGGAGGTCAAAATTCAAGACAAAACTTCGGGACAAAAGGTACATTTTACAGACACATCAATGGAGGTCGCACTATAGTATATAAGTAATCCCATCTATATCCAAACATATTCATCCATTTGTAAACCTATCCATCATGTATCCTTCCTTCCATCCAACTCCCATCCACACTTTCACTCATCCATCCATCCTTTCACCCTATCCATCCGTACACTCATCCATTAACACTTTCAAAGCCTCCAGCCATCGTGTCACTTACTCATCCATCTACACAGTCACTCATCCTTCCACTCATTCCCCTTTTAAGTCATCCATTCTGCCTTTTTCTCTCCATTGACCCTTTCACTTAGCCATCCTTCCCATCCATCCTTCTACTCGTCCACTCATGAATCCATCCATTGACACTATCACTCATCCATCCTTTCACTCATCTATCCACCCATTCACTCGCCCATCATCCACCCTTTCACTCATCCATCCATCCTTTCGCTCATTAGCCATCCATTCACCCTTTCATTCATCCATTCACCCTTTTACTTATTCATCCAGCCATCGAACTATCCCTTCTCTCACTCATTTGCCCACCTTTTCATATTAATTATGAGCTGAGTCTTTATCTGCAGAGTTGCATACGGAAGAGGCCCATCAAGAATTTCACCCTTGTTGTAGTTCCTAAGGCAAGTTCTAGGATAGGCCATGGGACGGACATATCCCTCACCCTCAATCTAAAATGGAGAACTTCTTCTACAGATATCAATGAACACAGAAATTGAGCAGGCAGTTTGAGTTCAGTAACTTGCGGGCAATAAACACGACCCCTTAATCGGTCACAATGGACTGAGGGAGTCCTAAAGTTGCAACCAGCCACAGGCTGCTGGCCACCTTCTGTACACACCGAGGTCCGCCGAAGATGCTTACCTCGTTCCTGACCGGTAAAAGTTGAGATGGGGAGCCATAAGGAGTCTTGGGGCAAAGGTATGGGTGCCAGTTGCATAGCAGACTTCTCTGTGTATGCAGTGAGGTAGTAGCAACGTAACCGCCATAGTAGTGCCCTGGAAGACCTTCTAAAGCAGGGAAATATACTAAAAAGTGATCTCAAACCCTGGAGCCTAAGCGCGGCTCGGCCTTCTGTTGGCCATTCGTTGTATAGTGTATATACATGACTAGCTATAAATTAAATACATGTGAGAGAGGGGCTAAGGAGAGATGAGGGGCACCATAGTGGGTGGTAGTCAGGGAATACATAAAGAAGGTAATTGAAGGGGCACCAACAAAGATTGTCCTCCTGGGCGCCACTAATACACATAGTTTAGGGTTTGAAAGTTCTTATAGAGTCTTTGCAGCAACCACCTGTACGTTTTTGTCCTGTTTTTGTGTACACAGTTACACAAAAGCTACGCCTCATTGTTTAAAATAAGTTTGCATTTGCAAACAAATGCAGAAAAGAAACGTTTTAAGGCAAGGGCAAAGTGTGCAACTTCCATGGACCCAAAGCTATAAAGCCCCCCTCCCCCCCGGGAAGATCTATTTCTATATTATTTATGTCTATTTATCCCAACGTACCCCCCTCTCCTGTGTAGTTTTAAGGCTTGTTGGGCCCCAAAGGAAGACATATATCAGCTGTTTCTGCTTGATTCAGTTTTTAAAACTTTAACATAGTTTAATATTTTTGTGCTTTGTGTAAGCTTCATTTTTCATTAAATGGTTAATAAAATTCACAAATGTTCCGAACAAGTGGCACCTAAACATGTCATGCACAGGGCCCCGAAAAACATTAAGATGACAATGATACAGGGCAGTAGCTATCGACGGTGGAGATCGAGCATCGATACCTGGTCCATTGCACATCAATTACTGTTGCCTTTTACAGTGCAAACAGACAGCGGGGGACATTATCATTGCTTGCACCGGGGCCCAGTGCTCTCATGTTACACCACCGCACAGAGACCATATTTTATCTGTCGTTTAATCTGTTTAAAGCGTTGTGCGAAGAGGATCTCTTGGAGAATAGCCAGAACTGCAGGAAACCTCCAAAAATGCATTAGGCTCGGATTCTGACATTAACAGTTCAGTTCCCCAGCTTCCAATCTAGCCAAATGCGCCTTGAGGCCTGGTCCCTTTAGAACGCGATTTACTGAGTCTACAGGTCAGGGATCGAGTAAGGGTCCCGAAAAATTAAAAAAGGGAAAGGCTTAAAACCTGCTCTGCGCGTTTCAGAAGTACGGGGGCTAGGTCCCCCAAAACTGTTGTCATTGGCCCTGAATCAGGGCTAATGAGAGCACTCCTGCAGTGTACCTGCGAGCTCTTGGAGTGGCTGATGGGTTTTAAGCCAATCCTAAATAGCTTTGTTTGGTCTCCACGGCAAACAGTTGGCATTAGAAAGGCACATGATTCGCTGTCACGTAACAGCTGTTAAAATTACGGACAAATGGCGTCCGTCAAAGAAGTCTTCACGGACAACGGACAGACGGCCGAAATTACGGACTGTCTGTGAAATTTATGGACGGTTGGTCACCCTAGGGCAAGCCCAGCTGCCGGGACCGCCCACTGTGCAAGGCCGCAACCTGGGGTCCAAGAGAAAGCCCCCGTCACCTTCTCCCCGCGCAGCTCTCCACCTATCAGAGCAGGGGGAAGCTTCAATCCCGGTCCAAGCCTCCGTTTCCCGGCCATATCTCCAGCCTGCTGGCCGCAGGGTTCCCGCCGTCACCCAGGGGCCAGAGGTGACACCGCAGCTGCGGGGCTCCAGTCACCCCCAGTTTGCACTCCGCAGGCACTCCTCTGTAGCTGCTGGCACAGGGCCCCACTCAGGCACCCGGGACTCAGGGACCGCCAAGCTCAGGCAAATCGCATCAAGGGCTCCGCCGGGGAGCGTACAAAATGGCAGCTCCCACCTCTGAGCCGCTAAGTATTCCCCACCAGCCTCTCAAGGGGGACACCACGCAGCAGGATTCCGCCGCCCTCTGATTCCACGGCTCACCACAGACAGCTCCCACCCCGGGGGGGCCAACATGAGCGCCCCAACTACGCTTTGCAAGCCCAAAACAGTGGTGGAGGGTCGGAGCTCCCATGGAACACGTCCTACGGCATTTCCAGTCAGGCCACGCCCCCTTCCTGTTTTTGATTGACTTGAGTTATTGATATGTTTAGTAATATGCAAATGTATTTCAAAGTAATTAGTACCATCTTTAAAACAAAATAAGGGACTGCTTTGTGCCTTTTAGCCCTGTCAGTAGGGCCAATGATATTACGCAATGGTTAGACAGAAATACTAATTTTAAGTCCCTGACAAAACGTTAATGCCATTAAAAATAAAATATAGATTGCAAATCAGTCAAATTGCCAGTTGTCGCCTCACTATTTTATGAAGCTGCCTTATCAAACGATGCTGTATTTTTCATGATGGTCTCCCTTTTACAGGAAATTTCAGAAATTCATTCTGCACTTTCTACCTGCCACTAAATCCAAGCCATTACTTAAACAGTGCTTTTGACTGAAGCATCCCTTGGTATTTATTAGAATAAACAGGGGATCTGTTCCCGCCAACATATTAACCACTGGAAGGTAAAAAACATCCGCCTTCATCACTCGCCAGTGACATTTAATACAAAACGTTTCCTTTAGATTATTTTGTTTGTGTATGCCTTAGCTAAATGTGTTCTTCCCTTGGAGTGTCATGTGATGTGTCCTATTGTATGCAATAGAGGTGGCAGGAAGGTGGTCTGTTCCATTCTACTCCCAGGTTTTGAAACTACTTGACAGCAGTCCTTCACATATCATCTGGGGATAATAACACATAAAAGGAAGTTACTGGACAGGAAGCTTTATGCCCCCAGTATGCTGTGATATATTTATCATTATGGTTTTCTACTTTCCATTTATTTTCTCAGAAGCATCCATTGTCTCGGTGGGTGAGTTCTTGTGCTGTGTACAGTTGTGCAGTTGCAGTAGCCAGCTGCTATTAGTTTTAAAAAAGATCCTCTGCAAATTCGTCTGTGCGGCAAGAGGGAAGGGCCTCAGCCTACACTTGATTTTGCATTTGATATTCTCACAGGGTGTGTGAGGGTCTATATGTAGACAAAAAAGGATGGATATCCTACACGTTATATTATAGTGTGGGCGGTAAACTCCGCCACGCTGCTTGTTGCTGAACATCAAGCTCCAATCAGAGCGCGAAGTTGCAAAAACTCCATAAATTCTGCCGGTGGATCGGAGTTTGCCACCCACCCCTACTTTTTTGTAATTTGCCTATTCATTTTTTATAAAAATCTTTGAAATCAGAATTTTCTTCTGTCACCCTTATGAGAATGATTTATCATTATCAATAAATACAATTACTTAAAACATCTGTGCTGAACTCTTTCCCTCATCGTCCCATCATTCCAAACACCCCTGAAAACCTAACACCCTCTATCAGTCTTTGGACCTTGCTAAAGACCACACCTATGGCCTCTGTTATTTACAAACACTTACACGGTATCAATAACAATAGAGAGAAAACAAAAACCGAAGAAGCTTGGGAACATGATTTTACTACATGCTGGCCATTATTATCATGGAATGGCATATGGACCAAATTACGCAAGGCTTCAAGAGCAGCAAATATTACCCAAACATTATTCTATGTATATAATAGACTGTTATTCACACCAGCCATTTTATCTAAACGCTTTTCATCAACTCCAGATACATGTTGGACTTGCTCTTCCCCTAATGCTGACCTATTTCATATGTTATTCAGTTGTCCATAGTTGCATCGCTTTTGGAAACAAGTCTGGTCTCAAATTAACTTAATTTATGACACTAAGTTCCTCTTTTCTTTTACTCATATTTTTTTAGGCAGTCTGTCACCCATTTGGGATGATACTCTTCTTAATGTCAAGATTATCGACTTATTATTGGCGGTTGCCTTTCAACAAATTACTGTCAATGGGAAAGGCTCATCCAAAATTTCTTTTTGGGCTTGGTGGTACAATGTCTGCCATAACCACAGGTTAGACACTGCTTTTGTATATCCTCCTCACATGGCAATCAAACGTGCTGGCTTACGGTCGCCTGTCACAATTTTTATTGATACAAGTGCTAAACAATGTTCTCTGCCACAACCCATTCAACAGGAGGTTCCTAAACCACCTTAGACTTCCTAATGGTTCCATGAGTTTCTACTTTGTATGTAAATGACATGTGTATTTCATTTATTGTGAATTTTTATTTCTCAATCTTATGTTATTAGTCTGATTCCTTCATTTTGCATGAAATGAGCTTGGAATGTATAGATGTAACAATTTTTATTGTATATTGTGTAAGTAAGTCACCTCAACTTCTTTTCAATAAAAGTTATTTGAACTAAAAAAATAAATTTAAAAAAAGAATGTTTCAGCATCATTAAATGGCTTCCCCTAACTAGAAAATTGATGGTTCTAGTCAGGGAGCACCAAAGTCTGTATTGGGACTACACAGCTTCCGGTCCTAGATGAAGGCACGCCCTATAAGCTAGAATTTGATATAGATTTGCGAGTCGACAGATCTGGTGTCAGAGGATGGTTCCGATTGGAGCCGACCTATATCCTGGAATTAATTGGCTGGAGAACCGAGTACGGTACCTTCATGGTCCAGATGTTTTGCCCCGAGATTTAAATTAACAAATTCAAATCCGATCCAATCCCAGTTCTGGAAAGATGAGGTGACTGACAGAAGACCAATAACGTGAGCATCAATAGGGACTGCTTGCGAAATGAGTGAATGAAGTAAATGGCACAGTGCATGTTGGGAGTTGAATAGGCATACAGTGAAAAAGGATGCTGTGGACGATAATTGATGACAAACATTATGTGGTTCTGTTTGTTGGAGTTATAATTATTGTATTTCTGATGATGTTTTTAAACTTTTGACGAGTGGTATCTCAGCTTGAAAATTGAATTGATAAACTTGTCAGCTAGGTGAGGTGTCCTGTAAGGTGCTATCAGAAACACCAAATTAGAAATGTAACTTTCTTGTGAGTGTATTAACAGAGCTCAGTGGGGATTCATTCCTTAGTGCACAGGGAGTAGTGAATTTCACAGGTCGAGAACTCACTATAGTGCGAGAATCGGTAACATGCTTGTCGCACTAGAAAACGTTTGTGTAGTCAAATGGAGTAAAGATCAAAAAGAGACTTAAGATTGATTAAAGGATTGCATCAGTGTGGTGTGTAATGATTTGCTAGTGGATAGTGAAACTGTGCTACGATAGGATGATCTTGCCTTGGACAGAGACGCACTGGGATTAGTGGACGGAAAAAGGCAATTGTTGGAGTGAAAAGAGTGAAACTTTGAATGAAGACTACTGTTGTTATAATGGGGAGTCTGTTGTCAAAACTAGAGAAGGATGCCAATAAGGAAGAAAAGCTTTCCAGCGAAGGCACCTAAGTTAGGGAAATGGAGGCGAGGAAAGGATTACATAGGTGCATGTGGCTTAACCACTGGCATGAACATATGTCCATAGACCGGGAGCTTTGATTCCCCGAGTGGAACTTTCCACATTCCCCGAATGATGACCCTGAGGTGAAGAATGTATGATTTTAAACTGCAACCTAGACCCACACTATTTGAGGTGCTAAATCTTTGGGAACAATTGGTGAGTGAGAAGAAGAGGAAGAAATTTGAATTTAAGATTTGCAGTATGGCTCATTCATGGAGAAGGGAGCAAGATGAGGAAAGGCAGTGTCAGGCTCCATGGCACGCGGGGCCTTTAACCGCACCCGCGCTCGTACATGGAGCAGAGAGGCCCACCCGCCATTCCATGTCAGCAGCCGGGGGTGGCCCTTAAGGGATACTTAAGGAAAGGATCCACGCTGGAAACGCAATTCGCGTTCCAGTTTGGATCCAGCTTGCCTTCCCGCCGCCCGCAGATTCGTTTTCCCTGCTTACCTGCCTCTGTCCTGGAACTCTGGTTCTAGCGTTGATTGTTGCCCTGTTGTCGGTCTCCTGAAGGGCTCTTCCGCTTCCTATGTCCTAGGGGAGTTTCTCTTCCGGAGCCATTTGCTTGCTGCTCTTCTTTGGTGTTGCTACAATGTTGCTAGCAAACTCTAGTTGTGTTAACCCTCGGTATTCTGGTTCTGCAAAACATAGAATATAGCAAAGGGTTTAAAGCATCAGTATCTTTGTTTTGAGTTGGAACTACAAATCTTTATTTATGAACAGTACTTATCTGAGTGTCCTGCGTCCCCTTGAGCAATTCTAGAGATTCCTTGTTTTCCAGTCACTATAAAATAAAGGGAGAGATATTGACATTATAAAAGAGTCCAAATCTTCATTGATGGTATTTGCATAATTAGACCCTTTTTTATATTTTATGTCCATGTACCTCCTCCTGCAAAGGGAAATTAGTTTTTGGGTTTTTCCCTGCGTATAGGAATACCGATGTATTTTTTTTCTTACTTGGGGTCTTCCATACCTATGGCGATGTAACCTAGGTTAGTGCTTTATTTTTGTCTTCTTGGTTTCATATGCTAACTGCTGCAGTCCTGCTACTAATTGACCCGTGTTCGTCCTTCTAGGTAGTGGGGCATTCTGGCATCCCTAGGAGCTGCTTCTTCATACAAGTTAGATTCTTACATCCAAGGTATCCCTTAAGAATGCGGTGGGGTATATAGTTACCTTGCTTGTGTGTATACTTAGTACTCACCTTGTGCTTTCTCCTTTAGGATTCTAGAAGACTCTCTCGGAAGATCCAGACGACGTCTGCCCCTTCTTCCTTTCATTGTTTTGTTTCCCTCCTTCCCCACCTTCCGCCTCATTTGCTTTGACTAAGTTGGGCGAGGGAGGTGGGCGAGGGAAGTTGGGGTCTAGCCACGTGTTCATCCATGCCATCCCTGCAGTAAACCCAGGTGAGCTCTCACAGAATGTGAAGCCCACGTATACCTTGCGGCCCAGGCATCATGGAGAAACATCCAATAACATTAGCAGATGTGGCAAGCATGATAGGCAACCTACAGAAGGAAACCCATGCCCTTATGGTCAATTCCCTACAGCAAGACTCTCAGACTGTACACCCTTTTGACCTGCCTACAGGCCCCTATACTTCCACGATTACCTCCTCTCCTCCATCTTCAAGCACTTCTCCTCCAGTATATCACATCACAACACCATCTTCTGTCCCTTTAGCACCCCCTGAAAGATTTATAAGTGACCCAGTTAAGTTTGCCACTTTTATTAATCAGTGCCAGCTGCACTTTATGTGCAATGCTTCCTGCTTCCCCACAGAACAATCCAAGGTGGCCTTTGTGTTGTCGTATTTAGGTGGGACAGCCGCCACTTGGTCAATTCCCGTAGTGGACAGAAATGATCACCTATTATACGATCACTGAACCTTTAAAGAGGAGCTAAGACATTTATTCGACAGACATTCTTTCATGCAGTCTGTGGATATTGAGTTGTTAAACCTTGAACAAGGACCTAAGCATCTTGGGCTAGATGTAGGTAATTGCAAATTACCGATTCTAAAATACCGAATTTTACCGATTTGGTATTTTAGAATCGGTAATTGCAATGTAGATAAAAATTCGGTAAAAAATACAGAATCGGTAAGATTCGGTATTTACCGAATCTGTATTTACCGATTCGGTATTTGCCATTGATTCCTTCGTCAGTGTTAACATCTGAATGCACTGCGCGGCACCATTATCTGTGTTTGCAACCCTTATTGACACAAACAACGGACTTAGGTGGTTACACACAAAATGCGCGCCATCTTGAAATGTGTTAAAATTTCACAAATGACCATAGAAACATATCGCATTTTTTTGTTGCATCAACATGTAAGTCATTTCTAACCATTTACTGTTTCTTCGACATAATGCACATTAAGGCAACACTTGTCATAAAAACGGTTATTTGATAATCAATTATGCCGTGAATCGGCTACCCATAACTGCATCTTATAAAAGATCATGTCCTAACTATTTAGTAGGTACAATTAATCACAAAACATCTCTCTGAGCAAAAGTAGCATTGCACAAGACAATGCTCATTCTATACTGATGTATCATATTTATATTGTTATATTAAACAAAATCTAGCCTTGGATCGGCAATTTTAGCCTTAGTGGCTGCTAACATCTCAGAGTAATGTTAAGAAAAAATGACAAACTTTACATATAGTTTCCATGGTCATCAAAAATTACATTGGAGTACATCCTCAATTAAAGATCAGAATTTACATCACTCTTATGTTTAGAATATAAGACAAGCTAATATGCATTCTAAACATGTATCATTCAACCCAAGTGAGTTGACAATTCTTCCCCAATATTCAGTCCCTTCGGAGCCCTAGTTTCTAGGTCGATAATGAAATGGGACTCCAATCTTCTCAGTGTCTGTAATCTGTTACCCCCTCTGGGATTTTCTACAACTTGGTCTAAACAGAAATATCTGAGGAGATTCCTGTCACTATTGTGTTTAATTGCAAAATGCCTGGCTACCGGGTATGTGAAATCCTTGTTCACAATAGCCCGCATATGCTCCAACACTCGAAGTTTGACAGGATTGATGGTACTTCCCACATATCTATAAGAACAGGGACATATCAGGCAATATACTGCATGGTCCGTATGGCAGGACATAAATTTGGTGATTTTTCTCCCACCTTTACAGCCTGTGACTTCATACGACAGAGTTCTTTTACTAGCAGAACAGGCTTTACATTTTCCGCAAGGAAAAAAGCCTTTAACATCCTTTAGTGTCCCTATCTGTTTCTCCTGTGGTTGTAGAAAACTGTGAACCATCTCATCACGCATCATGAGTAGGGGTGATCAAATCTCACATCCTATCAGATCATACGGTTATTACTGATCTCATTGCTCATTTCACATCCCAAATGTACAGTGCACATTGTAAACAATCAAGCCCCATTGGGCTGAAACCCTCAGAAAATTGCTGTCATTTAACAGTTTGGTTCCTTTATCATCGGCAATTAAAGAAGTGCAAAATTTCATTTTTTTCTAAAGTGCTAGTGCAAAGTGCTGAAAATAAACAAAATTCTATTCAAAGAAATAGAGCTAATAACCGACCCCACAGATACAACTCCGGGGTTGCCTCTCTTTACTTGAAAGCTCTTACAATCAAAATATGAGGTAAAGGCGGCCTTTGAATGTTAAGGAAAAATTCTTTTCATCATATAAAAACAAATACCATTTCGACAGTGCAAACTAGCAAATTGAAATCCCAATTCCCTACATCCAGAAACAACCTTGACAGATCTTATATGATGTAGTGAACGCCCCTGTAGAATGTTCCTGACTACATTGTGAGTATAATTCTACATTCTTGAGGGCCTTGTGAGAATATCCAACTAGGATTCAATGCAGTTGAGGTCTGAAAACGTGTGAATCACGACAATTCACAAACAGGTGTACAGATCCTCTGTTGCATTCAGCCCATACGGTTGCTTACTGTCTAACTCCAGGATGTATCTCGTTTCGAGAAGACGAAGCCTCGCATCTTGATATTGGTGTCCTCCTCCCTGTATTCTGAGAGCATGGTTTATGAACCTGTGTTTGGATGCATGAGAGCATACTACGGTCGGAAGTACTCCGCCGACGTCCACGCCACCTTTCATGGGTCAGGGGATCCAGAAGGAGTTTCGTTTGGGTGGATATATATATATATATATGTATATATATATATATATGTATCCAATTACCGCTCCGGTGCCTGCGACCACCAATGGAGAAAAACACGGTCTCACGGATCAGTTTACACTGCTGGTTGCAATGACTTTATTTCATTACTATATATATATATATATCCAAGCTCAAGTTGTACCAGGCAATCCCAGGGCACTCGCGGGCGGGTGCTTCAACACGCCTGTACCGCGTGTCCACAATCCAGGCTCAAAACTTTACTATATTTCCAAACAAAGTAGAAGCACTCCGTGGTGAGTGGTCAGAAGTTTTTAATCCGGCAACAGTAACAGACGCGTTTCGGACGTCTAGTCCTTCATCAGTGTTTTCACATAGCATGTGTGTGATGGCTGTATATAAGCACGTCATTGCAAGCTATACATTGAAAGTGATGACGGCTCAAAACCTTTCATTTCACATGTAAATAGCGCGGCCATTTTAAAGTTGTGTATACTAACATTTAAACCTTAATAGGCGCTCGAAATATACGGCGCCAGATTTCAAAGACTCAGTATAAAGCCGTGTATCGGCAAGTTGGCCGCTATGGGCCAGTGTTATAAAACAACACCAGCCATCATTTTACATGTTATCCTGAACTTAGACCAATTTGACATTATGATATTCAACATGTAATTCATTATAACTCTCAAAGAGGTTGTCTACATTCCTTCTTTCTTCATCAAAAACAACTCCGAAGAGGCATGAGGTTAAGCAAAAAAAATGATAAACAATGATTAGATTTCATGTTAATAACAATTGATCATACAATCTACAAAATTAGTTACATTTCCCCATTGTCAAATCCACTGTATGTTATTTTCCCAAATGTGCTGTCATTTCTTCTCCACTATTCATACCTTGGGGGCTCTTGGTGTCTAGGACTATAATGTAGCGTGACTCTAGTCTCCTCAACTTGAGAAGTCTATCACCACCTCTCGGTTGTAGAGGCACATGATCTAAACCCCAATACTGCAATAGATCCTTATTGCTGTATGTATTTTGGCAAAGTGCCGGGCTACCGGATATGTTACATCCTTATTTGTTATTGCCCGTTGATGTTCCAAGATTCGCAGTTTTACACTATTAATTGTGCTGCCAATATATTTAAGGCCACAAGGGCATGACAGACAGTATACTACAAAGGGGGTGAGCATGTGATACATTTGTTAATCTCTCTACTTCTTGATTGGCTTGGTACCTTATAGGTGAGTACTCTTCTACTGTTTTGAAGTCCTGCTGTGATTGTCCACGCAATTACTGCATTTTCGGCAAAAAGTTCCCCCATGTCAGCTTACTTTTGAAACTGACTCGGGGCCAATACCGGGGTCCAGTCCTCGGCGGCACCTCTCTCCATATCCGTCTCATCAACTCCAACACTGCGGTTCGGGTTTGGAGAGCGTAGGCGCTCTTCTGGTGGTGCGTTACTCTTCGGCAGAACCAAGCCGATAAATGTGTCCAAACTATATATATATATATCACCAACAACAAAAAAGCACTTGTGCTTGGGAGGTCACACACGTCGTCCTCGCAATCCTGCTTATTCACCTCATGGCAGCTTGCACTTCCATTCTCCATTTATTTCACCAGAATCCCGACGCGGTTCGAGGCTAATGCCTCTTCATCTAGGGGACAAGCAGAAGCATCCAGCAGACTCGCAACCATTTTTTACCCTTTTAGTGACAAAAAAGTTCCGCCTACAGTGGGCGTGGATCTTTATTGACACCATCAAGCATGATGGTACATGTAGTCCGTGCGGCGAGTTTTAGACATTCCCTTGAGTTGGTTGCATGCTCCTGCACATAATGTCATTGTGCCACCTTTAGTAGGAAGGAAGACTAGGGAAAGTGACGCTGCATCATAATCTAGAACGGTGTGCCAATCAGCGATAGAAAGTTCTCCGCTTCAGCGTCTCTGTCTCACAGCGTGGTACCTGTCCTCAGAGCGGTGCTCCTCCCTACGGCCAAGGCCAGCCGTACATGTAAATCACCAACAACAAAAAAGCACTTGTGCTTGGGAGGTCACACACGTCATCCCCGCAATCCTGCTTATTCGCCTCATGGCAGCTTGCACTTCCCTTCTCCATTTATTTCACCAGAATCCCGACGCGTTTCGAGGCTAACGCCTTTTCATCTAGGGGACAAGCAGAAGCATCCAGCAGACTCACAACCATTTTTTATCCTTTTATTGACAAAAAAGTTCCCCCTACAGTGGGCGTGGCTCTTCATTTGACACCAGCTAGTATGATGAATTTGAATTTGAATTTAAAAGTATTTATTAAGCGCGCGATTACCAGGCGGTTTCTTGGCGCTGAAGGACGCAGACCCTAGGAGGCAGAGAGGCTGATGCTAAGGGGAGAAGGCTTGCAAGAAGAGAAAAGTTTTTAGTGCCCCGCGGAACTTGAGATAGCAGACTGCAGATCTTATGTGGGGGGGAGGGTGTTCCAGAAGGTAGGGGCAAGAACAGCAAATTTCATCCCCCCCAGTTTGTTCTTCTTGAACCGTGGCACAGAGAGAAGGGACTGGGAAGATGAGCGTAGCTCTCTGCAGGGAGTATACGCCTTTATTTTGGAATTAATAAAAGCAGGGGCAGTCCCAGCACGGTCTTGAAGGGTAGTGCAACCCAGCTTAAAAAGGGTGCGTTCTTTGATGGGGAGCCAGTGCAGGGCCTTAAGCAGAGGGGTCACATGATAAGATTTGGAAAGACCATAGGCAAGGCGGGCAGCCTGATTTTGGACCAGTTGGAGTCGTTGGAGGTCATAAGCAGGAATGCCGTTGTACAGGATGTTGCCGTAGTCCAGGCGCGATAAAACCAGCGCCATGAGAATGAGTTTCAAGGCCGGGAAAGAAAAAAACCGGGAGATCTTCCGAATAGTATGGAGGGTGAAAAAGCAAGAAGAAACTACAGTGCTAATATGGGAGTGCAGTGTGAGGTGTTGGTTCAGCATAATCCCTAATGTCTTAGCTGAAGGGGAGGGTGACGGGGGG
Organism: Lissotriton vulgaris; assembly: GCF_964263255.1. Classification (NCBI taxonomy): domain Eukaryota; kingdom Metazoa; phylum Chordata; class Amphibia; order Caudata; family Salamandridae; genus Lissotriton; species Lissotriton vulgaris. The sequence continues at coordinate 48,641 of NW_028248263.1, read as the reverse complement.
GAACCAAGAGAAGGGGGCCAAAAAGTGGGGGTCCAGGGACTGTGATGACCTCCGGTGAGTACTAGCTCGGTTTTATCCGGGTTCAATTTGAGATGGTTGTAGTTCATCCAGTCCCTGATGAAAATCATGACTGATTGGAAATTGCGAATAGAACTAGGGAAGTGTGAAAGATTAAAAATAAGTTGGAGGTCATCAGCATAGTTGAAGACCATGACCTCCATATGCTGTAAAGCAAAAATCAGAGGGAAGATGTACAAATTAAGCAAAAGAGGGGAGAGGGAAGAACCTTGAGGGACACCACACTGCACCTTGCGTAAGAGAGCAGAGAAGTCACCGAGATGGACAGCCTGAGTACGATCGCTAAGAAAGTAGTCGAGCCAAGCCAAGGCCGACCCCACGATGCCCGCCGCCTTGACATGATCGACCGTGTCAAAGGCGGCAGACAAATCAAGGAGGACAAGGGCCTGGGGCAAGTTGGTGTCCATCCCCTCCCTAAGCTTGTCCATGACGGAAATGACAACCCTCTCGGTAGAATGTGATGGGCGGAAGCCTGCCTGACATGAGGCTAAGCAGCCGCTCTCTTCCACAAATGTGCTGAGGACTTTGGTGGCGTGAGACTCAAGGACTTTACCAAGGAAGGGGAGAAGGGAGATAGGGCGATAGCTGAAGTAGGGGAATAAACAGCTTTGTGAGGACTTCTGTGAGATATAATAAGTTGGACCACTTCTTTTCTCAAATTAAGAGTTCTTCTCTCATATTCTTTCAAACAATGGACCACACACAATCTAGGAATACCATGAAATAGGGGTAGAAAATGGTGGAGGAAAGAGTCTTAGTGATAGAGCGCGCAGTTCACCCGGGTCACTTAGTTTTACCAATTTCCACGCACTGGGCCCTGGCGTGCATAAGATGACTGTGTTTGCGTGAACCGGGTGATTTTCTTACACGCAACTATGAGTAATTCAGGGGGTGACTCTCTCTCACCACTTACTATTCATGTACCTGACTTACCCCAGGCACATTACTCCTGATGGATCAGGAGCTAGCAGTGAACAGGTGACAAGTTTCCTATCAGAGTAGAAATACCTTACACATTCAGTACATTTAATGACATTTGGAGATATGTAATGACCACATACACCTGATGGATTTTTAAAAGTTTGTATGAAGTTAGTTTAGAATGAGTATGCCATGAGTAACAGGCAGATACAAATTAGAACATCAATAACCAAGATCAAAACCAAAATGTAGCTATGGATTAAGGCAAGCACCATAGGGTACTAAGAAATACTACAGGGTATGCGCATTTGGGAACATGCTAATCAGTACGAACTTTAAACTAAGGCAAATTGAAAGAATAGGGCTAATATGGGTACTTAATATTCGGGTTCTAATTACTAACTCTAAGCTATCTTCACTAAATTCACAGCAAACATACTAAAGGAAAAGGGATAATGGAACAAGCTAAAAATATGCAATCAGTTTTAATAATCTCCTATAGGAAGGGAAAAATGGAACATTACTAATAAGCAATTTCATAAAAGTCTCTTTCGAAAAGGTGATAGGAAAATATCACAGGCAAGAGTGCTTTATTAAGAAAAGGAAACGTAAGAGTAGAGTTTAGACAGACACCCACATTTATATTTACCTAGGACAGAATGAGGACTAACCCTGGCCACGGGTCAGTTTGGGAATAGGCGGGGACAAGGACCCTCAAGGACTCAGAATGCCAGTAGGCGAGCAGGTACAGCTCAGGACAGTCAGGACAGGATACCCCTCAGGTTTTGGGTCAGGACTGGGCTCATCAAAGGGCACGACCAACACCTGCAGCTTCGGATGCAACACCTGCGTTACCCCCTCTCTGCAGTAACCCCGATTGGGTTTTCGAATCTCCCAGCAAAGTGCTTCTCCAGCACTTAAGACTATTTCCACCCCTTGGAGTTTGTGGAAAATGCGGACAGAGTGCTCCGCAGCGCTCTGTATCAATCACCTATAGAGTTCGTAGGGTCAGTGACAGGTCTGCTACTCGGACAAGTCGTACAATTTCTCTAAGCTAAACTAGGCTAGTTATACTGTTTTGGGACCCCTAGACCACCCACAAATGTTGCAAGTGACAAGGTCCCGATTTATGATTGGTCCGGAGAGGTGGTTAGGTCATTGTCACCTCCTAAATTCTGTGTTCCCACAATTAATATTTAATTTTCAGTACCCACCCCTTACATTCCAGTTCCCAGGCATACGTGTAGAAGAGTACAATAGCATACACAGTAGAGAGAAACAAATGTAACAGTTAAGGTGAAATTCAGCTTCTCCTCTCTGGGTTATGGGGCAGGTTCCCAGGAGCATCTCAGCTTCGGTAGCCAGCTGGCTGATTTCCACGGATGCAAGGCCCGGTCCTCAGGTCAGGTGACCAGGTCCACATGGGCTTCTAAAATGGCGCAGCTCCCCAACTCCCAGGCCCCCAGATACGTGGTACATGAAAAGTAAGCGAAAACAAATTAGAAACACAGAAAAAGTGAATACACTGTATACCATGAAAAGCTTCACTACACCCCTTACTTTGTAAAATCTATAGCATTAAGGGTTAATGCGGGAAAGACAGATATGCAAAAGCAGCATGAGCTAGCAGAGAGCATGGTTAAAGACAAGCGGCCATATTTAGCAACAATGCGCATGAGCGAAAACATCCCTCCAAATTGCGAGTGCGTCACATCACGTGGGTATGACCGACGCATGCGCAGACTGGATTTCTGCGAAACGGCCATTCAGTAGTGCAAGCATCATTACAATTAATAAACATAGATGCGAGCTTCTCTCGGGCACCCGCGTGTATTGAAAAAAATGAAAATTAAGACGGACAGGATTGGTTAATGCTTATTAAAGGTTAGACGAGGTTCATGAATGAGAGCAAGTCGCTTTACGTGCGAATCCTTGCTCCATCAATCCCCTCTTTGATGATATTTACTATCATCACTATAACTGGAAACAGATGCCAACTTTTATTCTTGCATATCATTCATCTCAATCTCCACAAACTTGTTGTTGAGCTTTCTCCCCGCATCCTTATTAGGGTGAGAGTTTTTAGCTCTCTTGTAAATTTCATTTTTCAATTCTTCTAATTCTAGCTCATCAACATTTCTTTTGACTCCTCTCTTATTCACCGTATACTTCCTTTTGCATTTTTGACATTTGCAGCAGATAAATATAATCAGTACAACCACACCTATTCCGGCTATTGGCATCAGTATTTTCCATAGAAGGTTTTTACCCAAGTTAGAAAACCAACTACCTACAGAGGAGAGACCATCAGTCAGTCTCGTCCAGGCACTATCAACCTCCAATGGTTTGAGTTCTTTTTCCAAACTAGTTATGTTTCTTACATATTTCTTTATTTCAATGCTTTTATCAGGAATGTAAGTGCAACAATGTTGCGCCTTCAGCATCCTGCAGACTCCGCCCTCTTTTGCCAATAGGGTGTCAAGAGCAAGGCGATTCTGTAAAACCATTGATCTGATCGCAACCATTTCAGTATTGACCAGCAGGAATCCAGCAGCAGTGTCAGTTGATAACCGATCCACTACTGTAGACAATTTGCAGATACGGTGAGTATTCAGAACTACCCCCATTCCAGGTATCAGTGCACTAAATATATCACCTATAATTTCTCCTACACTTTCACGTTTACTACGCACTAAGCCATTAGTATCTTCATTGCTTCCAGCAGCATTGTTCACATGGTATATTCTCGGGAAAACAATGCCAAAATAGCAGCTTCCATACCAGTGATCCGGCAATTTGAAATAAGCTTTGTTTCCACATATATAATAAATTCCGGGAAACACAGGTTCTGACCCATTTTTGAAACCCCAACCTCCAATTACCTTGTAATTATGTTCACACTCGCTGGAACCGATGAATACATTGTTATAATAACTAGTCTTTTCTCTATGAAGACAGAGTTTCCCTTTCCGTTCAAAATCCAGTAACAATGCAGGACTAGCTTCGCCTTCTGAGGTGCTTTCCATATTCTCTGTCCACCTAGGGATTCTATCTTTCTCATCATTGGCCTTTTTCTGAAATTTCTCCCTCCTTCTTTCTGCCATTTTCAGGAACATCTTTTCCTGCTCTTGTAAGGAACAGGTCAGATTATTTTCTCTAGCTTCATTTAAGTCTATGTCACCTATGGTCAGGAAATATTCTCCCATGTAACCGGTTACCTCGCTTCTAATATGTACAATGTTTAGGTTTCCCCGAACAGGAAGTTCTGAAAAGATTACGTCAGTGTTTGAGTAGTAGTACTGTAAAGTGCTTCTATAGAATAAGCTAGCTAATATACTACAGGAAATTCCGTTGGTCAGGGGTAAATGGTGATATGTCACGCTCTCAGCTACAGAAGTAGGTAGCTTCATACATACGTAACAATCTTCTATTTCCATAGCTTCTACATAATGCACTAAAAGATTTGCAAAGACATTTAACTGAGTTCTGTTTTTCATCTTGTGAAAATGTAGTCCCCCCTCATCTGATGCATCTAAGTCCGTTCGTTTTCGTTTTAGTACAGCAGAGTTGTCACGTCTTTCTACACTTTGTGGTGTTTCTTCAGTCTGTACAGTTTCTGTGTCGAGAGTCTCTGGGTTAGTGGGGTACAAGTTAGGGTCTTTACTTATCATAAAAGGTATAAAAACTGTTAGTCCTATCCATATCATTATCAGTACGGCTATACTACAAAAACATATTTTACAGCAGGTTTTACAACAACTAAATTTGGATCTTCCATTTACACTTGAATCAGACATTGTGGCTTACAGGTGGGTTTTCCAACCCCTCTTTGTTTCTCTATACCAGAGGCTTACTCAGGCTTGTCTCACGGAGGGTCTTCGTCAGAGCTCCGATCAGTAATTGACTCTTCGTCACTTTTGCCACTGTTGTTGGGTTCGTCAATTTCTTCCAACACCAAGTAAGTCCATTCAGGGCTCCGATACAATTTGTTTTGTTTCTTTACTCGTGAGCTTCGTCGGTTAGACTGGACTCGGGCTTCTTTCCTTTCACTGGCAGCCCTTTTTCGATCTGCTAATTTTTCTTCAACTGTCTTGATTCTTAGTCTCAGTCTTTTTATGTATCGGGGTTCACTCTTTTTCTTGTGGCTTTTAGTGGTCGAGGAAACTTGACCTTCCTCGTGAACTCTCTTGTTTTCACTTTGTTGTGGTACTCTGGTTTCGGCAGTGTCTATTTCCCTTCCTGTCTGACTAGTTCCAGGTCTTTCATAAGTTTCTTCTGCCTGGTCTCTAAACTGGCCTTGTTCAGGTCTACTTTGTATTTGATCTTTAGTTTCAGGTGATCTGGATTCAGCTTCCTGAACACGTTCGTCTATTTCTATCTGTTCCTGTTCATACACTTCGATCTCTTGATTTTCTTCCGCATGAACTTCAGCTTTAACCACTATCTGTCCCTTTCCAGTTTCTGAAGTTTCAGGAGGAGTGTCGATGACTTGGTCTGTCCCTACTTGGCCTACTTCCTGATCAGGTTTGTTGTGAGTTTCGATGGCCTGACCTTCTTCTTCTAATTCTGTCTCACCTTCACTATCCCACTCACTATCTAGGTAAGAATATTTTCGGGTTCTTATTGGATCAAGAAATGGTCATCGGCAGAGAACCACTCAACGTCTTGACTTGAGCTCGGTAGTTCGATGTCAGCGGGATCTGGACCCTCTTCTGGAGTCTCCTCAGCTGCGCTACCTTCAGCTTCAGTCGCGTTTTCTCCTGTCACTGGCTTCGTATGGCTGGCATGGATCCACTTCGGTACGCCCGCACACTTCACAGCAGTTGTGGTTAAAAGGATCACTTGCCTCGGCTTTCCCCACTTTGGTTTAAGGCAACTCTTCCGGGTGTGTTTCTTTAACACCACCCAATCACCAGGCCTCAAGTTATGTGCTGGAGATGTAGGCCATTCGACAGCAGTCTCTCCAATCTGGTGAGAGATAGAACGCACTTGGTCACCCAGCTGCCTGCAGTATTCTAGCACTAAATCATCAGAAATACTTAGCAGTTTGTGTCCAGGTACCCATGCCTGTCGCATTACTCTTCCCATTAGCACTTCATGGGGACTTAGGCCTGTTTTTCGGTTCGGAACACTTCTCAAACTCATCAGCACAAGGGGCAAAGCTTCTATCCAGTTCATTTTGGTGGAATCACACACTTTCGCCAGTCTGGACTTGATGGTGCCATTCACTTGTTCAACTATTCCAGAAGCCTCTGGATGATATGCACAGTGCAACCTTTGCTTCATTTTAAATGCTGTACAGAGTTCCTTGAGGACTTCGTTAGAAAAATGCCCACCTTGGTCTGTTTCAATAGTCTCTGGAATTCCAAATCTAGGTATCAACTCTCTAAGTAATAGTTTGGCTACAGTTATGGCATCATTTTTCTTTGCTGGGTAGGCCTTCACCCATCTAGAAAATAGGCAAACTATGACCAGGACGTATCTGTATCCTTTGCACATGGGCAATTGGATAAAGTCCGCCTGCATCCTGATAAAGGGACCTTCTGCCTTCCCAATCGTACTTTGCTCCACTACTGTCCTCTTTCCTGCGTTGAACTGCTGGCACACTAAGCACCTCTGGCAAAGCTTTTCCGCAGTGCCCCTGAACTTTGTGTTACGGAATACCTTGTCAAACATACGGCACATTGCATCTCTCCCAATGTGTGTGTCCTCATGTATGATCCTAGCCATTGGGGCTACCAAACTATCTGGTAATACAGGCACACCAGTTTTGTAAACCATGACACCATCCTCATCTCTCGGTGTACATTCATCCTTCTCCCACCTGTCTTTCTCCTTTTGGTCTGTTGCCTGTTGTATGTCTCTTAATTCCTCCCAGGTAGACACACCTTCAAACACCATAAGTTGGCAGCTGTTTCCACCTCCCCATAATTTGATTTTGAGGGACATTTTGTATCGGGCGCAGTATTGGGCAATTTGGTCAGCGTATCGGTTTCCGGCTGTCACATCATCATTTCCAGACCTGTGAGCCGCACACTTGACCACAGCCAATTCTTGGGGTAATTGGATCGCTTCCAGTAGGTTCTGTACCACCTTTCTATTTCTGATAGGGGTACCTGAGGAAGTCATGAATTCTCTTTGCAACCATAGTTGGCCGAAGTCATGAACAACCCCATAACAGTACTGGCTATCAGTATACACAGTTATCCTTTTGCCTTTTCCCAGTTTACAAGCTCTTGTCAATGCGATTAATTCTGCTACTTGTGCAGATTTTACATCGCACAGGTAAGATGCTTCCAAGATTGTCTCCAACGTTACTACAGCATATGCAGCACTCAGACCTCCATCCTCATGTCTTAAACATGAGCCATCTACAAACATCATTAGATCCTCATCAATTAAGGCTATTTCTTTGATATCAGGACGGGGCTTGGTGCTGAATTCAGTTAGGTCCATGCAATTATGCTCAACCTCATCTTCTTCAATATCTAGGTGAATGGGCAACAGAGTTGCGGGGTTCAATATGTTACACCTGGAGATGATTACATTCTCAGCACCTATAAGAATTCTCTCGTACTTAGTCAGCCGACTAGGGGTGAGATACTGGGTCTTGGTTCGGGTCAGTAAGATCACAACTGAATGCGGAACATATACGGTGACAGGATGTCCCATAACAATGGTTTCACTCTGTTCTAGACTTGCACAGGTAGCAGCTACTGCTTTCAGGCATCCGGGTAATCCAGCAGCCACTGGATCCAATGTGGCCGAGAAGTAGGCCACGGGACGCCTATTCAGCCCATGTTCTTGGGTTAGGACTGAGAGTGCACAATTGTCTCTTGTATCACAGAATAGTTCGAAGTTCTTGGAATAATCAGGCATTCCTAAGGCAGGGGCTGAGCACAGGCATTTTCACAATTTTACCCAAGCGTTCATGCTTTCATCGTCCCAACTAACTGGGTCTTACACTCCCTTCTTGGTCATTTTTATCAAAGGCTTGGCCAAAGCTGCGAATCCCACAATCCATTGCCTGCAGTACCCTACAACTCCTAGGAACATTCTTACTTCTTTCTGGGTCCTGGGTAGTTCCATTGTTCGAATTATTTTGATCCTTTCTGTAGTAACTTTCCGGATCCCTTTTTCTATCTGGTGCCCCAGATATTTCACTGAATTTTTACAGAACTGTAATTTGTCTGGCGACACTTTATGTCCTCCCTTGCCTAGGTGATTCAATAAGGCAATGGTATCAATGACACAGTCGGTTTGACTTTTGGACGCCACCAGAAGGTCATCTATGTACTGTACCAAAACAGACTCCTTTGGCAGTACTAGAGATTCAAGGCATTTCTTTAGGATCTGGTTGAAAATCGAAGGACTTTCAGTGTACCCCTGGGGGACACGATTCCAGAAATAGACATGGCTGTCAAATTCAAAACTAACAAGCATTTGCAATGCAATGGTCTCGGCATCATTAAAGGTAGAGCTATTGGCATTGCTCATGACATTTTTTTTTCTTTAAATCACAAATAATCAGCATTGTCATTAACATTGCCAATACACAGCACTCTGCACTCAACAGCACACAATGCTCTGCACACTCACTCTGCACACAATGCTCTGCACACTCACTCTGCACACTCACTCTGCACACTCACTCTGCACACTCACTCTGCACACTCACTCTGCACACTCACTCTGCACACTTACTCTGCACTCACTACTCTGCACACTCACTCTGCACTCACTACTCTGCACTCACTACTCTGCACTCACTACTCTGCACTCACTACTCTGCACACTCACTCTGCACTCACTACTCTGCACTCACTACTCTGCACTCACTACTCTGCACTCACTACTCTGCACCCACTACTCTGCACTCACTACTCTGCACTCACTACTCTGCACTCACTACTCTGCACTCACTACTCTGCACACTCAACTCTGCACTCACTACTCTGCACACTCACTACTCTGCACTCACTACTCTGCACTCACTACTCTGCACTCACTACTCTGCACTCACTACTCACTACTCTGCACTCACTACTCACTACTCTGCACTCACTACTCACTACTCTGCACTCACTACTCTGCACTCACTACTCTGCACTCACTACTCTGCGCTCACTACTCACTACTCTGCGCTCACTACTCTGCACTCACTACTCTGCACTCACTACTCTGCACTCACTACTCACTACTCTGCACTCACTACTCTGCACTCACTACTCTGCACTCACTACTCACTGCTCTGCACTCACTACTCACTGCTCTGCACTCACTACTCAGCACTACTCACTACTCTGCACTCACTACTCTGCACTCACTACTCTGCACTCACTACTCACTGCTCTGCACTCACTACTCACTACTCTGCACTCACTACTCTGCACTCACTACTCACTGCTCTGCACTCACTACTCACTACTCTGCACTCACTACTCTGCACTCACTACTCTGCACTCACTACTCTGCACTCACCACTCTGCACTCATTACTCTGCACTCACTACTCTGCACTCACTACTCTGCACTCACTACTCACTACTCTCCACTCACTACTCACTACTCTCCACTCACTACTCTGCGCTTCTGTGCAACACTGTAAGACCCCAATAATAGCAAAAGTGTTCGCTTGCACGAAAAACTGTTCCCGTTTTGTCAATGCTTGTTTATTTCTTTGTTTCCTTTTGTTTATGGCCCTCTGTCTGCTCACTGACACTTTCTTTCACAAAAGTAAGAGCGTGCCTGGTTCCATACACGAGGTAATGTCAAACAGCCGACAAATAGTGCCACAATTGTCCTTGACTATGCTCCTAAAAAAATTTAATTTATTTTATAGTGTTCGCTATTACAACATGTAGCCGTGAGGCTAAAGGCGGTTCGATTTTATCTATAGAAGGGCTTGAGCGAGTCTTTAAGGGCCAAAAGTCTTGAAGATAGGATGTGAAAGTTGTCACTTGTGACTCCACACACGACATTTGCTGGTAGATAGCAGGTACATGTATAAATGGTCGGAGTCTGATATAAACAATAGGAAAAATCTCAAAATGGCACTTATTTTCTCAGTGAAATACTTTCATTCTATCAAGGACATCAATGTTGCTCAACAAACGAAAAACAAGTCAATATATTCGGTGCATATTTATTTAGCACATCTTATATTTGTGAACTGCATAAATTTCAACCCAAATGGTAGATGATATTGCAATTAATGCATTGGCAATATAAGCTTAGAATCAACACATTTCTATATATTAAGTGAATTCAAAAACGTGTCAATGCGCTCAAGGTGCATAGAGAAAGGGTATTTAGAGGGGATGGGTAAGTGGGGGTGAAGGTGGGGACCGGGTAAAGGTGGTGTGACTGAGTTAAAATCACAGTGAGAAATGAAAAGCCTTTACAGCCTATGTACAGATCTAAAGGTTCCAAAAGCAATCTCAAACATAGGTTCCGTAGTTATCCATTATTTAGTCCTATGTTTGGAACAGTGAAAAGTAACGATAGTCGACGTTTCGACCCCTGACAGGTACGGGTGATTCAGAACCTCAGGATGGGGTCTTCATCAGGACGTGGGGGTATAACAGGAGCGCTTCGCATGAGGCCCGTTTGGGCCTACAGCCTGGGGACCTTCCAAGGTTCCTTTGTGGTACGAGAGGTTGGGAGCTTTTCATAAAATCGTTCAAATGCGTGGGATTCTGTTGTCCACTGGACCAGCCGGTCCGTGGTGGAACGCCGTATGTCTCTGATTATTCGCAGCGCTAGTCTGTCTCTTTCCTCTCCTCTGGCTGTCAGCAGTAAAAGCCCTCAGTCCCTTCCTTGCAGGGCTTTAGCGAGCGTATGTGGCCAGGAGAGCAGGAGTGCTGCTGCATCGACTCCGGCGTGCGTGTAGCGGTTCATAAATACTGGTAATAAAGGGGAGCATTTGAAGAGGTAAAGAAGCAGCCACCTCACCTATGTGCTTGAAACAGGCAGCATTGTGGTCGAAGCAAGCATTCCCACACAGCTAACACCCACGGATCAGAGCAAAGTGTTTCAGTTATTAAACTTGCATTTCGATAAAACACAATCAAAAGGCTTTAATGCACATTGTACAATGTCAATAGGTGTGTCACAAAATAAAATAAGGTAGAAAAAACAATTACTATTACAATTTGGTGCATTACAATTAATAGACAGCTGTATTAAAAAATAAATTAGGCAAGCTGCCTTGTAAATACTGGCAATGTAACATGCATTAGTTAAATAGCAATGTCGTTAACAATTTCTGTAAAAAGTATGTGAACAGAATGTGAAACATATTATGCGACTGCTAATTTAAAATTATAATGCCCTGTAAGGATAGAGAATTTATTTAATGTTGAAGTTTACGTTTTCACCCCTTTTATGTTCATATTCTGAATGACATGTACAGCAGCAAATGAGAGTGCTGCGTTGTATTACGTTGCGTAGCAACTGTTGGCGGTTAATTAGGAAATTACCAGATGGTTGATGCCGTGCTTCCCTGAAGGACTGTAGCGTTTGCTGTGTGTTTCCTATCCTGTTTGCCAGGTAATAAAAGCATCTTGTAAACGATTTGTGGTGCGAAAGAGCTTCAGATGGTCTGGTGGGAACGGGGGCGTTGTACTTGTGCGTTAACGGACATTGTTTTTCGTATTTGTTGCCAATTTTCTAATAAGTTAATTAAGGGCAGTTGTTCAAAGATTTCAACTTAGAATGGTATGGAGTTTGCATTGTAATGTAATTAGCTCTCGACAGTTGTATTTTTAAAAGTAGGCAGAAAGGGGATGGGTGTAAGTAGTTCACAGGGGCGTGGGGTATATAGGTATGCAAAAGTGAATAGAGATCAGGGAATGGGGGAGAGGGGCGGCTGGCAGCGTACAGAAGGAGGTGGGGTTTTTGTTACAGGATAGAGATAGCATAAAGAGGATAGATACTGTAGAAATATAGACGTTTATCTGGAATTTTCTAGATCGTCCCAGCCCTCTTTTCTACAGAGTGTAGCATTTGCTGTTTGTGTCCTACCTTGTTTCAAAGGTAAAAAAAAGGGATCTTGTAATGTTTTGGGCGTCTGAGAGCACTTTATATGTTATGGCGAATGGTGTGCTTTTTATATGGTGGTTACTGAACGATGGAATATTTTTCCTGTTGACGATCTGCTGGAAAGTTAAACAAGTTGGCCCATTGGCACTGCCGACCTTACCTGGGCTCCAGCTCTATCGTTGCACTGTCTGTAGTCTTGTGCTTTACAGGCCGGGGCACACTGTAGCGGTGGGAGGCACAGGTGAGGAGACGAGGGAAAGAACTGAGTAAAGAGGGAATGAAGAATGCAATGGGAAGACGACGGCTGAAAAGAGGAACGGGAAGGCGGCTTCAAAAAACAAGCCTACTCATTTCGCGGCCGCCCCGGAAGTCAGGCACGGTCGCCTGTGACGGGGGCGGGGCCACGTTCACACCGGAAGAGGAGGCAGGCGGAGTCGTAGCGTCTCGCGGCCCGGGGCTCCTGTGAGCGGTGTAAAGCCCCGGGGCCGCGCCAGCAGGAGGTTGGGCGCGGCGTGCTGAGGTAAGGAAGTTCCAAAAGGCTGGAGCGCGATTGGTGCACTTGTGTGTGTGTATGCTCGTGTGTGCGTGTGTGTATGTATGTGTGCGACGGTGACGGCGGGGGAGGGGGAGGGGGAGGGGGGGCCTCGGTGCACTTGTGTGTGTGCGCGGGTGTGTGTATGAGTCAGGGGTGGTGTCTCTGTATGTATGTATGTATGTGCGTGCGTGCATGGGCGCTTGTGTGTGTGTGTATGCGCATGCGTGTGTGGTGCTTGTGCTTCCCAGGAGACAGCGCCTGGCCACAGCGCGCGTTCCAGTTACAAATCGCCTGGAAGGATGCGCGTGGCCGGGACTGTCTCCTGGGAATGATAGTCGCTGACAAAAGATCTCGGCGGAGACGCGCTTCCGCGCGTTGACGCCGAGACCTAAAAAGGAATTTGCTTTCGGGATGTAATGGGATGGAAAAGAATGCATGACACAAGTCAATGACAGTGAACCATTCCGCATTCCAAGGAATCTGATACAGTAGCACTGCGGGGTTGGGCACAATGGGACAGCAAGGTACAACAATTTGGTTTATCTTGCGCAGGTCCTGCACTACCCGGTACTTTCCGCTAGGCTTTTTAATTCCAAATATGGGCGAATTACAGGGACTGCTCATTACTTCCTGTATGATGTTTGCTTCGAGCAGTCGATTTACTTCAATTGCGACTCCCGCTTTTACTTCGGCACTCATTTTGTACTGTCTTGTTCTGGGGTAAACAGCATTTGTTTTTATTGCTATTTTAACTGGGTCTACATTTGCCATTAAGCCTACATCTCTCCCAGTGAAATCCCACACGTCAGGTACCACTTTTAGCTGTAGTTCTTCAGGTAAGTCTTCAATGGACAGGAGTTTAATTTCTGTGTCTGGTTTTAGTAACATCAATTTGTACAGGCTATCTTCATCTGGGGTCTGAATTTCGACACCGTTTGGGGTGCAAAAGATGGTACAGTTCATTTTGCACAACAAATCTCGTCCTAGCAGGTTCACGGGACTGGAGTCACAGACCACAAATCTGTGCATTTCCTTGAAATTTCCAATGGAAATCTCCATGGGTTCAGTTACTGGAGTACTGATTATTTGATTTGAAACACCCACTACTTGGATAGCTTCTCCCGAGAGGGGTAGGTTAGGAACATCCACAGTTCTCACAGTGGAACGGGTAGCACCAGTGTCCAATAGAAAGGTGACGTCTTTTCCCTCAACCTTTCCTTCAATGTATGGTCCTGTCTGGTCTACCGGTAAGGAGGCGCCAAGTACGCACCCCTTGTCCTCCCCCCTCAGGCCCCGTCAGTATTGATCATCACAAAGGAAAGAATCGTTTAACAAAAACTGTGAAGCGGCTGCATTCCTTTAATTCTCTCCTTCCCACACTTCGGCCTTTTCATTCTGCTGAGCCTGATTTTTATAATTCTGTCTAGGAGCGCGAGGCAACGGAGGCTGCTTTACCTGTGGTTGGTTCTTCCGTGTCCCCTCTCTCTGCACCTGTGGATTTAAACCATTTACGGGGGCATTACCAGCCAGCAAATGTGGACACTCGTCTCTCCAATGCCCTATCTGACCGCACCCGTGACAGGGGAACTTTTTCATAGCCTCTTCCCGACTCATTTTTACCCGGGGTTTCCCTCCTCCCCCAGCAGTGGGATTCTGTGCATTATTATTAGTCAATTTACCTAACTGTTTCTCTTGCTGTTCTGCCAATTTCACTTGTGCCCACATAACCTTTTCTTTAAGGGCTTTCTTTTTGTTCTCTATCTCATCTTCGCAATACTTGGCATATTTTAGGACATCATCTATGGGCTTACCTTGCCAACTGATCTTATTGTCTCGAATCCACTGGGATATTTCAGGTCTTAATCCTAACATGAATCGGTAACTGAAATGGGTCATATCTTTCATATCCACATTATCGATTCCACTGTAAGTTTTGAATACCTGTAGTAACCTTTCATAAAAGGAGTGGACGGTTTCATCTCGCTCTTGGGTAGTTCTATCTATCCGGGTCCAATCAGTTTCCTTTGCGGGCACCTTTTTCTTCAGGTATTGTATGACTTGATCATACTTCCTCATTACCTCAGGTGAGGGAGCTCCGGTTTTGTGGTCTCTCTCATATTCATCATTGGGCCAATTAATTTCAATTTTGCATTCGGTCCACAAATCTACAGGTACCACAATATCGAAAAACCCATCCAGGTCTTTCAGAAGACATTTCTGAACCTTTATGAAACGTTCGACCTGTCTGTACCAGTCGACTGGTTTCTCTCGCAGTTTTGGGAAATCATTCGTAAATGACACAATATCTTGTCAGGACCAAGGGACATGGACATATTTTCCCCCAGGGACTTCTCTCATGGGACACAATTTCTCTGTGGGATCTACTTCTTTGAGTACGTATTCTGAAGTCTGGGGTTTAGCCCTACTGTCTTCCTTTTTCTTTGCCCACCGGGTTTTCCATTTTTCTACATCCCCCCATTTCTGTAGGATTTTCAGTAATTCTTTTATCTGCGTTTGTTTTCCTGACACATTCATGTTTTCTAAGTCTTTGTCGGAGAAGTCTGCTCTGTAGGATTTCTGGAGGACTTTAGAACGACTAACATCAATGCCCATGTCAGTGGCAGTGTCCATCAATCTCTCATGGAGCAATCTAGTGTTCCGGGTAAGGTTTTAGCTGATAAACAGTAACTCGTCTTCACTAAAGGAGTTTAACCTGTCCAATCCTACATTACCGGCCATTAGTTCCTCTATTTCTATCCTTAGTCTATAGATTTCTAAGGGTTTTGGTTGAGGTGTGTCCTTTTCTAACTCTTTGGTCCATCTATCCAATTCTTCTGGAGAGACTACAGTGGCACTCCTGACCCCTGAAGTGGTTTCAATCAGGACCTCCTTTGCCCTAGCTTGACTCCTTGCCCTTGGTACACTTGTTCCAGGTTCCCTTATGGGCAGATCCATTAAGGAAATCACAGACTCACATTCACTTTCTTGATCATCGACGATGAGCGGCTCTTTTCTTGGGGGAGGAATAAGAGGGGTTGGTACAATTGGAGTTATAATAGGAGTTCTTGGACTAGTCAGTCTATCCCCATAAAGAGGTATAGCAGGACCAATAGTTACTGGAATAGTCAATGAATCCGGACTGGGATTTATCTGGGCTATGGTCTGAATTAAATCAATTCGCTGTCTGTTCAGGACTTCCTTCTCTCGCTCACGCAAAACCCTTTCTGAAGAATTGTCATGCATCACTTGGGGTACCAGTGTAGGGTAAATATTTGGGGCAGTCGGAAGGACCAAACTTGGTCTGTCTTCCCCAAAAGGACGATAATTCGTGACTGCGGTGCTAGGTCTGCAAAACCCATCACTATCACTGGCTTTACTTTCCGTACCCGTTACATCTGTTTCACTGGCCCTCCTACACCTAGGATATTTAGAAAACGGGTTTTGTGAATTCAAAGATTCGGATTCCGCAACATAGGGGGGTGGGTTTTTCATCAATAAATCCTCTAGGTGCTCATCTTCTGAGTCCCCCATAGCCATGAGGTGTCGGCTTTTCTCCGTACACTTCCCTTTCCCCTCTTCGAGTACCCCAAACATGGGAAACAGTCCCTCAACCATCATATTCTGTCTTCACTGTTGCATCTTTTTCTCTTTAGTTTCTTTTTGGACCTTTGGATACCACTTACTCACTCCCTTATCCATTCGGGGTCTGTCTCGTTCTAGAGCTTCAATTTCCCACTCCTCTAATGCTTCGTATTGAGTTAATCTAGGTCGGGGATGCAATTCATTCATTCGGGTTCTTAAGTTAAACAGGATCCTACCATTAAAGGTACCATTAATTGGAAATGCTAAGACCCCATCGTCTTCCGTGTACCTCACCCAATTTTCCAACCATACACAGGTATGGTACCCTTTATCAAACATCATGAAGGAGGCGGGAGTATTTGGCGGTGGAATGTCACACCCTCCCTGGTTCGTATGGGCTTATCTTTCTTGAAATAGTTTTTAATCTTTTCGGCAAATGACAATTTTCTCTTTCCTCCGTACATATTGTAAGGTCTACCTCTTAGCATCTGCTCCTTATAAAAACCTAGATTCTGAGGATTAGGCAAGAATTCAGGATACCACATACACCTTTCCAGACTAGCTTCTAACTCGGCTTGATTAATTTTGTTTACCTTTGTGCTTCCAATGCTAGCGCGACTTTTATTTCGCGACAACCAATCAACACAGTGATTACAAAAGCCCTTGTCCAATGGGTGCGTGGCCTTTCGCGAGACGCAGTCTCACGTTCCGGCACTCACCCCTCCTTTACAATTTCAGCTTTACTACACGCCCGCTGTCTTGACCAATACCAGCGCGGCACGGAGTGACGTCAGAGCAGCCCTCCGACTGACACCCTCCTTCACAAGGTAACGGAAACTTTGAATTTTTCTTAAAGTGCAAGTGCTAAACTTAGTCAACAACACGTAACGTTCGCCGCTGTGTCTGAGTGTTCTAAAAAGAGAGAAAGTTCTTCTTTCGCTACAAGTAAACCACTTCTGTCTACTTTTCATTCACTTCGGGTAGACTTCTCTGCCTAACCTTTCACACGAGCAATATAGAACCTGTTACTCCTCTGACTTATCCACTTATTTCCGGGATATATACTAAGTCAGGCTTTCACCAGCGGACTACCTTGCTTACCAGGCAAGCTTCGGAGACTTTATGACCCCTTCCTCTTGTGACCCTTACTAGGTGATATCACAATGGAAGTTTTACACAATAGGACTCGTAGCTATCATTTATTCCAAAAAAAAAAAACAAAAAAAAAATCCTAATTAGCGCTTCCAGTTCTACTTAACCATGCACTAATTTTTCCTCCTGACAAGCGACCTCTGCGCGAGATGGATTCTACTCACCACCCGCTATACAATTCCCCGGGGAATTCAGACAACATAAAACACTTTACGGACACTTTCTGTTAATATTACATATAGCAGCAATGCAAAGCAGTCAAATATATATAAAAACCTTTTCAACGAAAAACTTTGCGTATTATTTGAAACAATGTAATCAATATAGCAGCATAGAAGTTTCAATACCACATTTTATTTTCTCGGGTTATTTACTAACTATCTTGTCTACCTATTTTAACTAGTCCTAACAATAGCTCTGCTGCCAGAAAATTACTGATAGAGCCCGGGTCACTTAGTTTTACCAATTTCCACGCACTGGGCCCTGGCGTGCATAAGATGACTGTGTTTGCGTGAACCGGGTGATTTTCTTACACGCAACTATGAGTAATTCAGGGGGTGACTCTCTCTCACCACTTACTATTCATGAACTTGACTTACCCCAGGCACATTACTCCTGATGGATCAGGAGCTAGCAGTGAACAGGTGACAAGTTTCCTATCAGAGTAGAAATACCTTACACATTCAGTACATTTAATGACACTTGGAGATATGTAATGACCACAGACACCTGATGGATTTTTAAAAGTTTATATGAAGTTAGTTTAGAATGAGTATGCCATGAGTAACAGGCAGATACAAATTAGAACATCAATAACCAAGATCAAAACCAAAATGTAGCTATGGATTAAGGCAAGCACCATAGGGTACTAAGAAATACTACAGGGTATGCGCATTTGGGAACATGCTAATCAGTACGAACTTTAAACTAAGGCAAATTGAAAGAATAGGGCTAATATGGGTACTTAATATTCGGGTTCTAATTACTAACTCTAAGCTATCTTCACTAAATTCACAGCAAACATACTAAAGGAAAAGGGATAATGGAACAAGCTAAAAATATGCAATCAGTTTTAATAATCTCCTATAGGAAGGGAAAAATGGAACATTACTAATAAGCAATTTCATAAAAGTCTCTTTCGAAAAGGTGATAGGAAAATATCACAGGCAAGAGTGCTTTATTAAGAAAAGGAAACGTAAGAGTAGAGTTTAGACAGACACCCACATTTATATTTACCTAGGACAGAATGAGGACTAACCCTGGCCACGGGTCAGTTTGGGAATAGGCGGGGACAAGGACCCTCAAGGATTCAGAATGCCAGTAGGCGAGCAGGTACAGCTCAGGACAGTCAGGACAGGATACCCCTCAGGTTTTGGGTCAGGACTGGGCTCATCAAAGGGCACGACCAACACCTGCAGCTTCGGATGCAACGCCTGCGTTACCCCCTCTCTGCACGGAATCCGCCAGTAACCCCGATTGGGTTTTCGAATCTCCCAGCAAAGTGCTTCGCCAGCACTTAAGACTATTTCCACCCCTTGGAGTTTGTGGAAAATGCGGACAGAGTGCTCCGCAGCACTCTGTATCAATCACCTATAGAGTTCGTAGGGTCAGTGACAGGTCTGCTACTCGGACAAGTCGGAAAATTTCTCTAAGCTAAACTAGGCTAGTTATACTGTTTTGGGACCCCTAGACCACCCACAAATGTTGCAAGTGACAAGGTCCCGATTTATGATTGGTCCGGAGAGGTGGTTAGGTCATTGTCACCTCCTAAATTCTGTGTTCCCACAATTAATATTTAATTTTCAGTACCCACCCCTTACATTCCAGTTCCCAGGCATACGTATCGAAGAGTACAATAGCATACACAGTAGAGAGAAACAAATGTAACAGTTAAGGTGAAATTCAGCTTCTCCTCTCTGGGTTATGGGGCAGGTTCCCAGGAGCATCTCAGCTTCGGTAGCCAGCTGGCTGATTTCCACGGATGCAAGGCCCGGTCCTCAGGTCAGGTGACCAGGTCCACATGGGCTTCTAAAATGGCGCAGCTCCCCAACTCCCAGGCCCCCAGATACGTGGTACATGAAAAGTAAGCGAAAACAAATTAGAAACACAGAAAAAGTGAATACACTGTATACCATGAAAAGCTTCACTACACCCCTTACTTTGTAAAAATCTATAGCATTAAGGGTTA
The DNA here is from genome assembly GCF_964263255.1 of Lissotriton vulgaris. NCBI lineage: Eukaryota > Metazoa > Chordata > Amphibia > Caudata > Salamandridae > Lissotriton > Lissotriton vulgaris. The sequence goes on along the minus strand of NW_028248263.1, from coordinate 29,143 downwards.
ATGCGGGAAAGACAGATATGCAAAAGCAGCATGAGCTAGCAGAGAGCATGGTTAAAGACAAGCGGCCATATTTAGCAACAATGCGCATGAACGAAAACATCCCTCCAAATTGCGAGTGCGTTACATCACGTGGGTATGACCGACGCATGCGCAGACTGGATTTCTGCGAAGCGGCCATTCAGTAGTGCAAGCATCATTACAATTAATAAACATAGATGCAAGCTTCTCTCGGGCACCCGCGTGTATTGAAAAAAATGAAAATTAAGACGGACAGGATTGGTTAATGCTTATTAAAGGTTAGACGAGGTTCATGAATGAGAGCAAGTCGCTTTACTTGCGAATCCTTGCTCCATCATTAGTCCTTCTTTTACTATAGAAACAAACTCCTTCGGGCTGATAAGCCCTACTGTTGATGTCCAGAGCTCTAATATCAGACGTACGTTTAAAGGAAACTAGGCATAGAAGCGTTGTGAGTTTATAAGAGAGTCTTTTGAGTGACAAATGACGATTATCACCCCCAGTTGTCTAAAACTTGAAGAATTATTTTAACATCCCAAAGGGAGGTGTACTTTGGGATCGGGGGTTTAAGGACCCTAGTGCTTCTCATAATTTTCCTCGTCAAGTTGCTTTGACCTACAGGAAGTGACCAGCAGAAATAGCTGACCTATATATGTTAACTGTCCTATAGGATAATCCAGAATCAAATAATTCTGTAAGGTAATTTACTACATGGACCACATCAGTTGAAACGGGATTGATATCCCGTTGAAAACACCAGCAAATCCATTTATTCCATGCCAGTCTATAAGCTTTTCATGTGCCATAAGCCCATGACTCAGATATGAGTCTGAAATCGTTTGGCGAAAGGCCAGGGATTTCCCACTGTCTCCGGAAATCTTCCAAGCCATCAGTGTGAGGGAGCCTTCTTCTATTAGGGGATGTATTTCTCCTTTGGGCCCAAGTGTTGAATTGGGGGATTAATAGGGGAAAGTCTACTGACATTTCTAAAATTACAGGGAACCATGCCTGAGATCTCCAAAGTGGGGTGACCACAGTTACTGTTTCTCTGGGATCTCCGAGTATGTAAGAGGAATCTGGGCATCATGACAAATGGCGGGAAGGCATATGGCCTCAGACCTCTCCAATTCTGCAGGAAGGCGTCCACGCCAGCAGCTTGAGGGTCCGGCTTCCAGCTGAAAAAGTGAGTCAGTTGGGTATTCAGCCTGTCTGCAAATAGATCCAAGTCGAAAGGACCCCAGAGGCGATTGATGAAGAGGAATATTTCCCTGTCCAATTTCCAATTGCTGGAATCTCTGAAATTTCTTGAGAACCAGTCGGCTACTCCTTTGCTCAGACCAGGAATGTGTTGTGCTACAACTGTAATCCCTCTGTTTAACCCTTCGCTGCTCATGACGAGCTCAGCTCGTCATGCAGTACACTGGTCGTGTGCTTATGATGAGCTGAGCTCGTCATGAAACAATGGTATTCATATGAGCTCAGCACCCAGCGGGAATTGCCTTAGCCGTCAAGGTGTTAAACAGTAACCCCAGAATTCCTTCGCTAAGTCCGCTAAGTCTTTTGAGTGTGGACCCCCCATCTTGGTCACATATTGGGATGCTGAGATATTGTCCATGCGAAGCATCACGCAACATTTCATCCTCTCCTGAGTGAAACTCCGGACCGCGTCTTAACGCGATTTGGGCGCTAACCTTATTTACGGGCACTAGGCGTTTGCCCCCTACGCTCATTGGACCCCCTCACCTCCTCGTCCACGTACCTGGTACACACCAGGTGCGGTCGCTCTTCCCAACGCGACCGAATGGGGATTTCTCTTGTTTCCTCTCCGGCTGTTGAGCCTTCAAACCTCGTTTTGGGTACGTTAGAGGAAAGACCCTTACGAGCGCTTTGGAAACACTTTCAAAGCCTTCCTCCACTAACGATACTCACTCCAACGAGCCTGCATGTCGCATTAGCCGCCCCCCACTGCCTTTCAGTTTCATAAAACCTTGAGAATTTTACTCCCATTCTTAAATAGATCCTTTTACAGTTGATCCTGATAGATTTTAGAATCCACTCTGACCTCATCTGATTATTTATTTATTTATTACCAAATTAGCTATTACTACTAATTGGCTATTACTAATTTACTTAATATAAAAACTAAAAAAAAAAAGTCAAGATGTCAGAACAAGAACAGGAATTAGATTCGTTAGTCCAAAATAAATTTGAGGATCTGATAAACAGGGCTCTAGGTATACTGATAGGGTCGTTGGATGACACCACCAATAAAAAGATAGAAATCCTTTCCAACCAACCTACTGACAAACCTGGTTATTCCTCTTAGCAAGATAAATCCTGTAAGAAAAGACCATCTTCTGATCAACCTTCTAAAAAATCCAAAAAGTCAAAAGGGGTCATTGAAAAGATACCAGACGACGCCGGTGATAGACTCAGCGTACCTGACGCTGCGGATGGGCATGACGGCCCGACTGTCCCTATAAACAGTGACTCTGATGAGGATCACTCCTACATTCCCGAAATTGATCTATCTTGCTCTTCAGAATTCGAATCACACTAGGAAGATAATCAAATCAATCAAAAAGGGACATCTGAAGAGGCGTCCTCTGCCTCTGGATCCAAGATTGTCGACCCCTTCGGGGATGATATGTTCGACCCAGTGATGATAAAACACCCCCTCTCACCTGAGTGGACCCCCTCCCAACACGTCGCAAAATATATTACCTTTTGGTTGAGGAGAGAGATTCCTAAAGAAGTCAGATCGCGCCTACGCTCTGAATGTCCTCGCCCATCTCTCCCTGATATGATTACCAAAACCCCAGAACTCGACCCAAAAGTGGTGTCTTTCATTAACAAGAGTGGTAAAGACCCCAGAAGAGGCCTGGACAGAGGCCTGAAGTCCTGTCAGGACAGGCTTCTTGACATCATTGGCCCACTTACTAAGATTTTCAAAATGGCCGAGTCTGCCTACCTGAAAGATGACATGGTTGATCCAAAAGAGCTAAGGGAATGGACACCGAGAGCGGTTTGCCTTCTCGAAAACGTGAATCCGACCCTGTCAAATGAAACTAGAAAAAGTATCCTTTTAAAACTTGATCCAAAACTCATAGAACTTGCTAATAAGGAAGGAGGAGCTTCCTCCCAAGGCCAACTTTTTGGCGACACTTTCATAAAAGAAATGGCAAAATTTGTTGGAATCTTTAGTTCCATAGAAAAGTCTCATAAAGACATCAGAAAAGGTTTTAATGATGGAGTTTTTGGAAGGGCCGGGCGGACAAGGGGTTGGTTCCCCGGCCGTAGTATACCTTCCTCCAGACCCTACCTCCCTCGAGGGAATAGATCCTTCCATTCCTATGGCTACTCCAATTTCTATCCACAAAGACAGAGAGGAGGTCGCTTCAGAAACAACAGAGGTGATAGAAGACAGAGAGGATTCTCAGCAGGTACGTCATTCCAAAGACCCTTTACCTTTCCCCATAAAAGTGGGAGGCAGACTGGCCCAATTCTCTGGAAACTGGGACATTGTGACGCAAGACCCCTAGGTCCTACAAATAGTCAAAGGGTATCGCATAGAATTCATAGACACTCCGTTTCAAAACAAAATCCCAAGGGAAATCACATTCTCCCGGGAACACTCGAAACTAGTAACAAAAGAGGTACAAGACTTACTGGCCAAGGGTGCCATCAGGGAAGCAACTCACCTCGAGGGTGGATTTATCAGCAACATATTTCTGGTAGAGAAAAAGAACAAAGAGATGAGGCCTGTCATAAATTTAAAAGATTTGAACGAATGGATAGTGTACCGCCACTTCAAAATGGAGGGCATTTACCTCCTAAGGGACATCCTAAGGAAGGGGAATTGACTGACAAGGCTAGACCTCAAAGACACCTATCTTACTATCCCCATTTGGCCTCCTCTTCAAAAATACCTCCGTTTTACATGGCAAGGCAAGATGTGGGAATTCTCAAGTCTCCCCTTCGGTCTCTCTTCAGCACCCTGGTGCTTTACAAAAGTACTCAGACTGATAGCAGCATGGCTAAGGGCAAGGGGGTTAGATTAATTATCTACCTAGACAATATCCTCCTCATGGGTCAATCAAAAGAAATCATATCTCTTCATACTCAATCGGCAATAGAAATACTAAAAAGATTGGGATTTGTGATAAATCAGAAAAAGTCATGCCTGATCCTAGCAAAAGACACTCAATTTTTAGGATTCCTGGTGGACACCCTCCACACGGAACTCCGCCTTCCCAGAGACAAGTTAAAAAGGTTACGAAACGAAATAAAGAAAATCCTACTGGCAGAGACTATTTCTCTGAAAGACCTAGCGAAAATCCTGGGTCTCTTATCTTCCACCATCCAAGCCATATTCCCCGGTACCCTCTACTACCGCGCCCTTCAAAGACTAAAAAGGGGATGCCTTCGTACCAATCATTTATACTCCCAAATCTTGTCCTTAGATCAAGAGTCAAGGGAAGAGTTAGAATGGTGGCTCAAGAACGCACAGGCTTGGAACGGGAGAGCGATCTTCGGGGAGGAACCCGAACTAGTGATCCCCTACTTTAGCTAGATGGGTGAAAGATATTATGGCTGAAGGAGGCATGGATACCTCTGTATTTGGAACTCATTCACTTAGAGGTGCCTCGGCCTTCAAAGCTTTCACCTTGGGTGGGAGCTTACAAGACATCTTAAGGGCAGCCGACTGGTCTAACAAGAGCATGTTCAAGAGTTGCTATTTTAAACCTATGTCTAAAGTGATTGACAATGTATTGAATGTACTTTAAACCTGCATAATATTGGCCTCCGTGTCATGCCATAAAAGGTATATTTTCCACAGCCAACTGAAAAGAAAATCTGGATTTTATTAAAGACACGGAAGGTAAGATTATCCCACCACTTATACCCGCCTGGGTAAACTAATGTCTTATCTATTCTTTCTTTCAGAGTGACAATTTTGACCATGGATTTAATCTTTCCTCTCCTGGATGTATTCAACAGTAATTTCTTCGGATTAAAGTTTATTTCATTCGCAGTGCCAATAAAAGAAGGAAGCTGGCTGCCTGGTGCTGGATTACATAGAGACGTTCAGAATGTTCTCAATGTTCTAAATTCTTTCTAATTGTTGCTGCTGTGTGAGCTGGCAATAAAAGGAGATTGCATAATATTGGCCTCCGTGTCATGCCATAAAATCACAGTGTAATAAGGTGACTTCTGACATCAAATAGTTGGTAAATCAAGAGGTCTTTATTGTACAACCTCAGCCATCACTAGGTCCACATCAACTGTCAAATCTAGGAATTACTTATAAGCAGGATTCCATGTTAGAACAACATGGGCAGAATCTATGTACATCACACATCTCCCTTTCTATATGAATGATAAATTTGAACATGTCTACAAGAGTAAACATTTGCCTAAAACAGTAAACATTACTTGAAACATAAAATTAAACAAAATCCTTTAGATAAACAGGAGCTCTAGTAACTCTGTTACTCCTGCGGGGGAGAGTAAACCTTGCATCAGAATTAGAAACACATCTCCCAGAAGAAACAGAAGGCATCTGAACATTACACGGATCACAAACAGGTAAATGTGCAACCTGATTAATGTTCCAAATGCGTCCATCATCTGTTTTCACAGCATTTTTGAAAATTTTCACAATTTTCTTAACATCTGTAAACTTAGACCATTTCGTACAACCCACAGGAACCCTAATTTTTACCATGTCTCCTATTTTGAAATTGGGAACCATGTCATTTTTCCTCCCATCATAGTAAATTTTCGTTTTCCTCTGTAACTTCAACTCTTTGTTTCTCCATAGACCAATACTATTGTCTTTTAAACCTTTATCCAAATTCATCCAACCAGGACACAAATTAGTGTTTGAAGACCTACCCCTAAAGAGCTCAAAAGGCGTTTTCCCAGTTGTGAAATGGGGAGTGAAACGATAAGCTGAAATTCTATTCTGCAATTCTACCTTCCAATCTAGTGAATTTACTCTTGCTAACTGGATTCCTTCTTTCAATGTTTGTTAAACCTTTCCAATGAATCATTAGACTCTGGGTGATATAATGAGATCTTTTTGTGAACTACACCACAAGCAGACAAGTAACCTTCTAACTCAACTGAACAAAATTGTGGGCCCTTATCCGAAAGCAAGGACTTTGGGAAACTTTCTCTTTTGAATATAGAATCCAGAAATGTTATCACACAACGAGAAGTAACTTCTCGCACCGCACTAACTTTCACCCACCGAGAGTATAAGTCCATCAAGACAAACAAATAAGGAGTATTATGCTCACCATGCAATGGACCTACAATATCTATTGCAACTTCATCCCAAGGATACAATGGTAATTTTCTGCAAACCATAGGTGGACGCCTAGGTTTGAGATCCTTGTCACTTAATTGACAAGCCACACAGTCACGAACTACTCGCGCCACCATCAAATCAAGACCTGGCCACCAAAAATCTTGTCTGATACGCTCTTTAGTTTTCGAAATTCCTAAATGACCAACATGAGCCATATTGATAATGTTTTTCCTCAAACTCACTGGAGGAATTAATCTAGTTCCTCTTGCTAAAACTCCATTCAACACAGCCAACTCATGAGAAATTATTGACCGAGGTTTTGCTAACTTCCCATTTAAATTTGTATATAGAAAATTCATAACTTCAACCAGCTTACTATCCTTAGCTAATTCCTCCTTCCACTCATCTTCCTTTATGGCACCCAAGGTAATATCACAAACTCTGACTTCACTCTCCTCAATTCCGCCATCATCATTCTCCTGTTTTTCCAAATCTCCTACACAATTCACCAAACGTGACAAACAATCAGCAGAAACATTGGTACTGCCAGGAATATATACAAACTTAAAATCAAATTCCTGAAGAGCAATTACCCATCTCCTAATTCTTGCAGAAAGAGCATCAAGACCTTTTTTTCAAAAATCTCTCTTAAAGGTTTGTGGTCAGACCTTACAACAAATGGACAACCCCAAACAAATTTTCTAAACTTATTCACAGCCCAGAAAATGGCAAGCGCCTCCTTTTCAATCACCGAACAATTTAATTCAGCACCCTTCAAACACCTAGAGGCACAAGCAATGAGTTCTTCACCCCCATTCCTAACTTGAAACATCACTGTGCTCCTTGTACTTTACAGCTTGCATCAGTTACAATGAAAGTAGGATCACCTGGTCTAAATGTCTGAAGATTCGGAGCATGTTTGAGATCCTTTTTAACTTGTACAAATTCCGCATTGCATTCATCAGTCCAAACAAACTCACTTTTCCTACACATCATACTCCTTAATTTCTCAGTCTTATTTGGAAAGTTCTTAATAAATTTATTGTAAAATTCTGCCATGCCCAAAAAAGACGAAAGTTCCTCCTTTGAACATGGTTCCTTTAGTTCCTCAATTGTTTTTACCAAATCATACTTAGGTCTCACACCAAAACCTGAAATATGATGACCCAAATAATCCAATTCTGTCACTCCAAACTTACACTTGTCACGTCTGAGTGATAACCCTGCTTTCAACATTTTCTCCAGCACACACCTTAACCTATCATCATACTCTTCCTTAGTTCTGCCACAAATTAAGTCATTGTCTTGATAAAATTTTACGCCATTGACACCTTTAAACAACTCATTCATAATCCGCTGAAACACCAAGGCCGCTGATATTAGGCCAAACGGCATTCTTTTGAATTTATAAGAACCGAAATGAGTTATGAAAGCCGTCAACTCTTGCGATTCTAAACTCAAAGGAACTTGATGATAGGCCGAAGCCATACCTAACGTAGTAAAATAACATGCTCCATCCAATGTTACAACCAACTCTTTAATGTTTGGAAGAAGAAATTTATCAACAATTACCTCCTTATTCAAAGCCCGAAGGTCCACACAGAGACGAATCTCGTTATTGGGTTTGCTCGCGACGACAATGGGGGCCAACCATTCAGTTGTTTCTACAGCCTCAATCACCCCAGTTTTCAATAGTCTATCAATTTCTTTCTTTACCACATCCTGCATGCAAATTGGCACACTCCTAACTTTTGCTGCAACTGGAATTGCACCAGATTTCAACCTTATTTTGTGTTTGTAACCTCTCAAACATCCAAGTTTTTCACAAAACAATTCTTTAAAGTTTCTCATAACTTCCTCTCCATCACCATCCACAGATTGTACCTAAATAGATGGTTTTGCATTCGGATTGAGGACCACACCCAAATTTGCTTGATGAGACCAGCTAATCAAGCTGTCTCTTTTTTCTGCAACATAAAGTTTCCCAACTACGCATCCCTCATTGTATTAAATGTTTTCTGTGAACCAACCTAACATTTTTATTGGATTTTTTGCCATATCCAGTTGGTTTGACATCTGATCTTTTTAGTATTACTTTCTCTTTGAAATATTTTAAATAATCCTCTTTTGAAACAAATGTCAAGTGTGAGCACGAATCAAACTTCATCTTAATTCTAACTCCACCTACACTAACCCTATCAGAAGGATGTTCCAATTTGTCGTCATTAATTTGAAATGTAACTTCTTTAGTTTCAACCCTATAATCTCTTCTGAATCTTATACGACAATTTTTTCCTAAATTACCTTTCCTCCCACACACATTGCAGATCACTTTCAAAACTGGACAGTTTTTATCATTTGCCATATGTCCTAATCTCCCACATCTGTAGCAATTACCTTGAAAAGTACTTCAATTTTTTTTTCTACAATTGCTTTGTTAGATTGATTATCACTTAAACCACCTTTCGCATCAACAGAATCCTTCTTCTTTTTCTCATCGACATTCTTCACTTCTTGAACCTGAACTTCTACCTTTTCATTACTGCATCCATTTTTGCCTGCTTTGCTAAACTCACCCACACACTTAACCATGTGTTTCACACGCTTAGCAATAATCATCACTTCATCCAAAGGTGGCTCGTCCTTCATCCAAAGTTCTTCTCTTATTTTGTCATTTGTACATCTAAGCACAAACTGATCACGTATCCTCTCCTGAGTTAACTCCTCAAACTTACAGCTAGAAGCTAATTTCCTTAAAGCAGTTACAAACTGTTCAACCGTTTCATCCTTTCCTTGTTCTCTCAATCCAAAATAATATCTCTCCATAATTGTGCTTACTTTTGGTAAAAAATTTAAGTCTAATTGTTTTATACTTATTTCATATTAATTAAGTACCCTCTGATCTGCTTGACTTAAAATAGGTAAATTCTCCAAAACTTCCTGCCCTTCTCCTCCAATGCAATGCTTCAGGAGTGCATTTTTTCTTTCAGCACTGGGATTTGTGCCACAGACCCTTGCGTAATTTTCAAACATTTTTTTCCCATTTGTTCCACCTAATAGGTGGATCCCCTGAATCATTAAGGAAAAACGGTGGAGAGGTCACATTCTGCATTTTCACACACCTTTACCTATATAGTAAACTTCACAACAGAAAACGATTCTATCTGCACCTCACCCCTTTTTTTAAAAAAAAAAATGTATTTCTACAAAGGCTATGATACACTAAGTGCACATATTGATTAAACATTTCTTCTCCAATATACTTTATACATTAACGTATTCCTATAAACACATCAAGAAAAACACTTCATGTGTGCTTTTCACCGTAAGCACCAACTCCTTGTCCTTGATGAAGTTTCTCCTCTTTTAAATATAGTTTCTGAACAAGAACAAGGTGTGCGTGTCACCACAAGCACCAACAGAATATGTCTGATTTCTTCCTACAAAAGTGTCACCTCTTTAAATTGACCCGACGAATTTAATCTTCCTCTCAAATGGTCTCTTCCTCTGTATATTTGTTTTCTACACCATTGCGCCAGAGTTATTCTTGTCAAATTTAATTTGCTTACGTTCCTGACAATTTTCGAAACTAAACTTTCGTTTTTTTTTAAATTCAAGATGTCCCCCGGACAACAAGTTGACTTATTTCTACTAGGCGATTGAGCTTCAATTCTCCCAAGCGCCTTTGCGTCTCATTCAAAACGAGGCTTGCAACACAAGTCTCTTTTCTTTTGCCGATAGAGCTTGTTTCTTCCCACGTGCCCTTGCAAGCAAACAAAGACGAGGCTTGAAACACAAAACTCCTCCCACGTCAAAGTTATCTCGCGCTCAAATCTCGCGCACCTCTGACATCACTGGGCTTCACACCACAGAGTTTTGTTAAAAATTGATCCAAACAACCTGCCGAATCACCCACCAGTAATCCGCTTCAACATAGATGACCATGTCAAATTCCAGCTACTTTCACTCATTTTCTAAAGCTCCGTCTTCCTCATTTTCTTTTTTAAATTCCTCTCGATATTGAGGTTGTTTTCTCGCCCTCTTCTTCCTTCAAGTACACCTATATTCTTCACACGCGATCGTCGCCACTATAATAAGGTGACTTCTGACATCAAATAGTTGGTAAATCAAGAGGTCTTTATTGTACAACCTCAGCCATCACTAGGTCCACATCAACTGTCAAATCTAGGAATTACTTATAAGCAGGATTCCATGTTAGAACAACATGGGTAGAATCTATGTACATCACACATCTCCCTCTCTATATGAATAATACATTTGAACATGTCTACAAGAGTAAATATTTGCCTAAAACAGTAAACATTACTTGAAACATAAAATTAAACAAAATCCTTTAGATAAACAGGAGCTCTAGTAACTCTGTTACTGCTGCGGGAGAGAGTAAACCTTGCATCAGAATTAGAAACACATCTCCCAGAAGAAACAGAAGGCATCTGAACATTACACGGATCACAAACAGGTAAATGTGCAACCCGATTAAGGTTCCAAATGCGTCCATCATCTGTTTTCACAGCATTTTTGAACATTTTCACAATTTTCTTAACATCTGTAAACATCAACTGTCAAATCTAGGAATTACTTATAACCAGGATTCCATGTTAGAACAACATGGGCAGAATCTATGTACATCACACACAGTCCTAATCTATCTTGTTAGGAATTAACAAGACTGCTTAGAAGCACTCACTGGCAGATTCACAGCTCACAAAAGGTTATTTATTTATTTATTTATTTTACAGACTTGTAGAGCGCATGGCTGCCCATAGGCGTCCCAGCGCTGACAGACAAGAACCTAGTGAGAGATGCTTTATGGGAACAGCCATGTTTGAAGTGCTCTACGGAATGAGAGACGGTTAGGTTGGGCTCTGAGGTTAGGGAGGAGCGAGTTCCAAAGTTTGGCAGCGTTGAGTGAGAACAGTCGGCCGCCTGAGCGGGCTTTTCTGATCCTGGGAACTGAGGCTAAATTGCAGTTGGAAGAGCGGAGAGTTCTAGAGGTAGTGTGGGGTGAGATGAGATTTTGGAGTATGGGAGGGGCCTTGCCGTGCAGAATCTTGTGGGTCGTGCAGAGAGCTTTGAATTGAATGAATTGAAGGTAGCTGCTGTGTCTGAAATCTGTTGCTCAGCCTAAGTAAATTAGCATTGTTCTTCTCACTTCTAATATCTAGAGCATTGACTCCTCTGGGGAAGCTGATTTCTGGCAAAAAATATGGAAGAATTAACTCTTTATCTGTGTTCCTGGAAGAGTCAACCTTTGGGTATAAAGTCACTGCAACAAATGAGAATTAATTATTCTGGAAACACTCAAAGATTTGGAAGACCACCCTATAAAGCCTGCTCCAGCGGCACTCCAAAAAAATATTCTAAATCAACATGGCCATTTCCCCAAATCTTCAGAACACACATTCATTCAACAGTGGGGCCCATTACACTGCACACTTACTTTGTTCATTTAAATCAGCTTCACAGATTAGGCCAACGAACCAGGAGTCCTACTATAACATTGGCGCAGTGTCTAAACCTATTTAACTATTTTTATTTACACCTGCAATGTAAAGCAATTTACCATGGTTTCATTTTAAAGACCATTTTATTCAGACACACCACCATAATGGTAATGGATCAGCTAGAACGAAAACTAGGCGTAGGAAAAACCAAAGACCAGCTTTTACTTCTCCATTTGTCTAATTTATATTCAAAGCAAACTTTTAGTATGTCCGACATTTAGGCATTTATTTATTTCTTTATTCAATAAGAATCTTTTAACTTTATTTAAAAAAAAATGATCATTTATTTTAAAGCTCGGAAATAGACATTTTATTTAAAAGTTCAGTAAGAAGTTGAGCAAAGAACAGATAGTTCCAAATTCACTCTCTCCTAACATCCCTAGCTAACACCCTCATCTTATCCTAACAGTCCTACAAAGAAAAACAAATAAACAATAAGAAGTTCTTACATCCAAGAATCGATCTTCAGTCCGGCAGCATCTCCAGAGGAAATCGAAAGAGCGACCCCTTCTAAGCAAAATCAGGGGTTATTATACACTAATTTCCTAGCTTAATCTATCTAAAAAGTAACTAACATCACCAATTCGAGTTCTGATTGGACAAATGTGGGGTAGATGAGCGCTTCCTCATCATTACAGCATGTTTTTTACAATGAATCAGCAGAAAAATAAAGGGTCTTTGACAGTCTGTGCCCTAGGTACTTCCTTCACTTGAAACATAGGGAAAAGTTCTCATACTCCAGACATTACATCGTCCATACTTGGCATCCATCCTAGGTTCCGGGGCAAAGCGTCCTTGAACCTCCCATCCAAGCACAGTCAGCTCACTCGCGGCTGCAGGCTTTGGATGCACATGCCCAGACCAATACTCCCTCGCAGTAAATCAGAGTGGCCATTTTCGTTCTAGGCCACACAGGCTACAATTTGGAACTATCATAGAAACAAACACAAATTCATGTTAATTATGGTAATGAAACCCTTCTGTTTACCTCCCACCATACTAATGTTTCTTCATTAGTTGTTACCTAGCAAATAAGCCACATAAATGCGCTTTATACTTACATATCCGATGATTTTCTGGCACAAAAACGTGTACAATAAGCACATTTAAATTGCGTTTGTTTATAATTAAGCTATGCATTAGTCCACATCACAATAGTAAAATATATTAGTAAATTCTATTGCATCATGCAAGCAAAATTAGTGTTCCCACGTGTTCATGTATGCATCTTTATGCTATGGTTGATTATTTCACCACATCACACTATTAGTAAAATATTAACGTTATGGAACATTGATTTCAAGAGGGGTGCACAAAAGTTTGATTTTACCACCTCACTCCATCAATTCCCTCATCTGGTGATCCTATCACCAAACATCTCTCAAAATTTTGGAAAATTTAACATAAAATGTTTCAGATTCTTCATATTAGTACAATCTATACTCTAGTATCCTTCTCCTTTGTTTCTTTAAAAATCTTTTCTCTAATTTCTTCCATCTCTATCTCATTCTTTTCTCTTTCTCTTGCTTTTCTTTCTTGAATTGTCTTCTTTATTATTTTTCTAAAATCTCTTCTACCTTTGCATATACAACATAGTCTTATCAGAAAAATCACTATTACTATAATTGTTTTTGGAATTTATATTTTACCCCTATAATTGAACTACCTATCTCCTGAAACCAATGCTTAATTGCTGTAAGACTTCTACCTAATTTCTCAAGAACACCTTCAACCGCCAGTGGTTCAATTTCTTTATGTAAATCTGTAATGTTTGTAATATACCTCTCTAAATTGTGGCTTTTATCTGGAATATAAGTACAACAATGTTGCACTTTCAATATTCCACAGACTCCTCCCTCTTTTGCTAAAATCATATCAAGGGCAAGTCGATTTTGCATTACCATTGCTCTCATGGCAACTATTTCAGTATCAACATCAGGAAACCTCCTGCGATATGTGTTGACAATCGAGCAACTATCGTAGACAATTTTCGGATTCTATTTGCATTAAATGAAATTCCTACTGCTGGTATCAGTGCTCCAAAAACATCACCTATTATTTCTAACACACTCTCTCTTCTTTTTCTACTAAGAACGTTGCCTATCTCATGTTTACCATTAGTACCTCTATCTACATGGAAAATTTTAGGAAAGACCAATCCCACATAACAAGTTCCATACCAATAGTCAGGTAACCTATAATAAGATCTATTCCCACAAATAAAATAAACACTCGGGAAAACAGGATCTTTTCCTCCTTTAAATCTCCAACCCCCTATAATTCTATAGGTGTCTTTACATTGACTTGCACCCACAAAATAATTGTCATACTCAGTATTGTCTCTTCTTATACAAAATGTCCCTAACATTGGTGTATCTATGTTTATAGCTACATTCCCATTCTTATCATCCAGATCTTCATCATTAAATGTCCAATACTTTGATATCTCATGTTTTACTTTCTCATTTCTTTTATAAGCGATTCTTCTCTCTTCAACCATATCTAGATAAGTCTTTTCCTCAATTCTCAATTTACATGTCAAATTATGATTAAAAGCATACTCATGAGTCAATTCCTCCATTTCGAAGAAATACTCTCCCATTACTTTTCCAGGTCTCTTTTTGTTCTATGAATTATCAATTCTTAATTTAGCAAAAATGTCATCTACATTAGAATAGTGGTATTCCAATTTCCCAACCTGATAAAACATACTTGCAATCACACTACAGGTTACTCCATATGTAAGAGGAAGGTGATGATAAGTCACACCTTCTGACACTGATGCAGGCAATTTTACACAAACATAGCAATCATCAACAGTCATGGTTTTAATGTACTCAAGTAATAATCTTGAAAAAGTATTCTTTGTAAAATCACTAATTGACCTATCCTGATGCATCTCTGGTCTATAAATACTCATGAGCTTCTACTTTCTCACTTGGCTTATTCAAACTCACATGTGATTTCAGTTTTGTTAAATTATCTTGGAAAGGAATAACAATGGCTAAAATTATCCATAAGATTATCAATTATCCCATACAAATGGAACAACATCTGCACCATTTTTTAAAGATAGAACATTTTGTTTTATGATTACTGGTAGTCATTTTTCTAACACAGTTTCTTCGACCTAGCGTCACCTATGAATTACACACCAAACAATTCACTAACAAGATTTCTTCGACCTTGTGTCAATTCTATTCTAATCTATGACGTAATTCATTTTTCTAACAAGAATTTTTCGACCTTATGTCAACTCCGACCTCTTCTATATTTAAAATATCTGTCTCATAGGACTTTTAGGCTTTTACTTATTATCATATACTTTGATCATCTATCTCTTTTCTTTAAGTTGACTTCCTTTGCTCACTTTTCCCAATTGCTTTTGGGCAGTACAAGTTTTCTTGACTACTATTGACTTCAGCAATGGGTGGTAAGACTATATAAGTCCACTCAGGCGATTTGTACTTCTGATTTGGTCGTCTTACTCTTTTTGGCCTTTGAACAACTTCTATTTTCTTTCCCAGTGTTTCTTTCTGGCTAGTGATTTCATTCACTTTCTCTTCTGGCTCTTTTGCTATGTTCACAAGTTTGAATCTCAGTCCACCAGTTTCTTTAGCCCAATTATCTCCTTTACAGATTTTCTTAGTCTTTGGCTCTATTGTATTATGCTCCACTCTCCAAGCTCTTTTCCTTGGGCATTTTCTTAATGTAATTTCATCTGAACTGTCATCAGTTTCACTTTCAGTTTCTTCAACTGTGTCGTTGATTATGATATTTACAATGTCTTTAGCTTCATCAGATTCAGCTTTCTTTTCTGTTACTCTGTTAGGAGCACCTTCATAACTGGTACTTGGAATCTCATCCTTTCCGTGAGTCACTTCCTCTTCCCCAGTTTCAGGATTTCGGTTCCTGCCTTCAGAGTTTCCAGATTTCTCTTCAGCTTTCTCCTCTTCAATGACCTTATCTTCACTTACTTCCGCGTCTTTACTGGTGTCTATTTTTACCGATTCTCGACCTTCAAATTGATCTTCAGAATCTGGTATCTCCCCAATCTCCCTTTCACCTTCACCTTCAGATGCAGAACTGGCTTCTGATACTTCCAGATGTCGACGTTCCTGTGGATCTTCAGTATCTGGAGTCTCTTCTGATTCAGGTTCAGAATCAGAGTCAGTTGTACTTTCACTGTCGTATGGGTATTCAGGTACAGGCACACGGATGGTGTGGCTGGCATGTACCCACCTCTTCAATCCAGCACACTTAACTGCAGTGGTACTGACCAAGATTACCTGACATGGCTTCTGCCACCGAGGTACCAAACAATTTCTTCTGCGATGTACCTTCACTCAAACCCAGTCTCCAGGGACTAGATCATGAGCTGGATTTTTCTCTTTAGAATTTGACTCAGTTCCCACCTGGTGGAGCATAGAAGTTACCACATCAGACAGATTTTTGCAGTAGTCCAATATGATATCATCATTTATTGTCAGTAATTTGTTAACAGGTACATAGGCTTGCCTCATTACCCTGGCCATCAAAATCTCATGTGGACTTAGTCCAGTTTTCTTGTCAGGAATGCTTCTCAATGTCATCAGGACAAGAGGCAAAACATCTGGCCACTTAAGTCCTGTTGCCAAACACATTTTTGCAATTCTGTTTTTAATAGTTCCACTTACCTGTTCTACCACCCCTGAAGCCTCAGGTCTGTAAGCACAATGCAGCTTCTGCTGAATATCCAGAGCTTCACAGATCATCTGCATCAACTCATTTTGAAAATGTGATCCGCGGTCTGATTCAATTGATACTGGGAATCCCAAGTGCGGTATTATTTCTCGTAAAAGCAATTTGGCAACAGTTATTCCATCATTCCTCCTTGGAGGGAATGCTTCCACCCATCGGGAGAACAAACAGATTATCACAAGAACATACCTAAGCCTGTTGCATGGGGGCAATTCCACAAAATCCATTTGAACCCTTGTAAATGGACCACCCTCCCGTCCTATGGTTCTCAAACTCAGAACAGTTCTTCTGTTTGGATTAAATTGCTGACATATTAGACACCTCTGGCACAAACTTTCAGCAATCATCCTGAACTTAGGATTATACCAAGTTTGTCTGAAAAGACGAATCATGGCATCTCTTCCAATATGGGCTTGACCATGGTACATTCGAGCCATGTCTGAAAACATGCTTTCGGGCATTACTGGTCTTTCATCTTTGTAAACCAAAATTTCATCTTCTTCTCTCTGTCTACATCCTGCCTTTAGCCAAATATCTTTTTCTTCTGGTTATGCCTCCTCCTGCATCTGCTTCACTTCCTGCCATGTCTCAACTACAGTGGTCCGAGGCGAACTAGAGCTAAATTTCGGGGGGGGGGGGGCTAAGAAAAAATTTCGGGGGGCTGAACCTTTAATCAGTAGGCAGAGTGAAGCAGCAGGGCCTCCAACAAGGGGTGAAACAACAGCAATGCCTAATTAACATTCAAATGGTCTTTTAAAGACCTATGAAACGTTCAGGTGTGGCATCTGCATAATTATTTCCTCTAGAAATGTAATCCTCATTCGTTTTGTGCGCTGAACACTTCACTACAGGTATTCTTTCAGGAAGCTGAATTACATCTATTAGTGTCTTCACAAATTCAGCATTTCGAATGGGTGTTCCCGCAGAAGTTAAATAACCTCTTTGAGACCAGAGTTGTCCATAATCATGAACAACTCCATAACCATATTGACTATCAGTCACTATGGTTACTTTCACCTCTTTTCCCAGTTCACAGGCTCGTATCAAAGCAATCAACTCCGCTACTTGAGCAGAATGAATTCCTTTCAAACAAGATTCTTCCAACACTTCTGCTACTGTACAAATGGCATAAGCAGCACTCAAAATGCCACTCTCTGTTTTCATTTCTTTAGAAAATGCCGCCCCACTTCGTTTTCTTAGCTCTTAATTATAAGCAACACATCAATCTTAATTTGATATGTTAGGTATATTTATTTTTACCTTTTCTTTAAATTCTCTTTTTTTGAAAAAATCGTTGGTTCTATGTCAGAGAAACAACACAACAAATATAACACATATGTACATCAACTTATACACAACATTTACCAAAAAAGCATTATTACATCAGAATATACAATACATTCACTATACACAACATGACTTATATATATCTATTTTAGACTGTTCCAAAAGGCAAGTATCAGTTCCTGTTTTTCTCATTTTTCCATGTCTCTGAATTAACACTGACAATGCACATCCGAGTCCCCTCGCATCCATCGCGCGCCAACACAACCTCAACATCATCTCCTACGCAGACGACACCCAGCTGATCCTCTCCCTCACCAAAGACCCAAACACCGCCAAAACCAACCTACACGAAGGGATGAAAGAAGTAGCCGAGTGGATGAAGAACAGCCGGTTAAAACTGAACTCAGACAAAACGGAAGTCCTCATTTTAGGTTCATCCCCCTCCGCCTGGGATGACTCATGGTGGCCACCGGCCCTAGGAAACGCACCCATACCAACGGACCACGCACGCAACCTGGGCTTCATCCTGGACTCCTCCCTCTCGATGACCAGACAAGTCAACGCCTTCTCATCATCATGCTTCAACATCCTCCGTATGCTCAAAAAAAAACGCCGTCTCATCATCATGCTTCAACATCCTCCGTATGCTCAAAAAATCTTCCGTTGGATCCCCACCGAAACAAGAAAGACGGTCACCCATGCACTGGTCACAAGCCGACTGGACTACGGAAACACCCTTTACGCCGGAACCACAGCCAAACTACAGAAAAAACTCCAACGCATCCAAAACGCCTCAGCCAGACCCATCCTAGACATCCCCCGCCAAGCTCACATTTCTGGTCACCTGAAAGACCTCCACTGGCTCCCCGTCAACAAGAGAATAACGTTCCGTCTCCTCACCCACACACACAAAGCCCTCTACGACCTAGGACCCGAATACCTTAACACACGCCTGTCCTTTTACACCCCCACCCGCCAACTACGATCATCCAATCAAGCCCTTGCCGCAATTCCACGCATCCAAAGATCCACCATGGGGGGAAGATCCTTCTCCTACTTAGCGGCCAA
The DNA here is from genome assembly GCF_964263255.1 of Lissotriton vulgaris. Taxonomy (NCBI): domain Eukaryota; kingdom Metazoa; phylum Chordata; class Amphibia; order Caudata; family Salamandridae; genus Lissotriton; species Lissotriton vulgaris. The sequence goes on along the minus strand of NW_028248263.1, from coordinate 10,189 downwards.
GACCTGGAATTCTCTCCCCACCCACCTCCACCTTACACAGAACCACCTCTCCTTCAGAAAGCAACTAAAAACTTGGATATTCGATAAGTAAAGTACCCCCCCCTCCCTCAAGCGCCTTGAGACCCTCTGGGTGAGTAGTGCGCTATACAAATTTTAAACTTGAACTTGCAGTACAATTCAAACTCGATTTTGTTAGACCTGGCCTCATGGCGTGAGCCCCCCCAACCCTCAGCGGCCGACAGTTGCCCCTGTACAGCAGAAACCCCCGGTCGTCCAATCTTCTGTCTGCCCCCGCTCCCTCCATGACCCTACCAATAGGACGACCATCCCCGCATCCCACCATCTATCTTCCCGGTACGGGACGCCCCCAACCCGCATCAACCCCGAAGGCCTCCGGTAGCCATCACCCTTCCCCAAGATCCCTGACTCCATAGCCCCCTGCATGACCCCAGCCTCAGCGAAATACAGGCACCAGACGTGCCATGCCCGGCTGGAGGGTAGAGGGCTTCCTCTGAGTGAGATAGGGTGGAGTAGTTTCGATCACACCTCTGGCCTCCCCCTGAAGACTGGTTTCGATCGCCCCTCCGGCCTCCCCGAGAGCTGGCCCCACTCCCTGCTGGGTGTCTGGAAACCCCTGGACCCATCTTCAAAGGATCAAAGGGCCGGATAGCGGGAAACCTCGACAATCAGCCCCCGGGCACCAGATACCCGCCTGCGAGGGCTCGGACTTCAAAGGGAAACAGGACTATAACCAGGGCCGCTCTGGAACTAGTGGGCAGATGAATCCTGGAAGAAGAGAGCCCTGCTGACCTGGGCGCGGCTCAACCATCTCACAAAAATATCGCTACCCAAACTTTGGAACCTTGGTGAGCCCTGCTGACTTGGTCGCGGCTCCCTCGAACTTTAACAACTGCGGCATGAGCCCTGCTGACTTGGTCGCGGCTCCCTCGAACTTTAACAACTTCGGCATAAGCCCTGCTGACTTGGTTGCGGCTCCCTTGAAACCTCACGACGCTGCAACAACCTCTGCTTGAGCCCTGCTGACGTGGTCGCGGCTCCCCAAGAACTGAAGGACACTCCGTTCACTTGTGCCCGAGCCCTGCTGACCTGGTCGCGGCTCGAAGAGTAATCTGGTCCAGCTGGACCGACGACGCTACCGAAACAATGTAACTCGAGGAGGGTGAGTGGAGCAACCAGTGCGACCGACACCTACAACAGCCCGTATCCCCCGGCTCCAGGATTGAGAGCCGTGCGCCGGATACACATCGTACTGGCCCCAGTACTGTGACTCTCCCGCTTCCCACACCCCTGCAACCAAGAACTTACAAACCCTCAACCTAAATGTAAATACTTGACTATTTGACCTGAAAGTACCTCATAACTACAGCTTGATAAAGAACCTTTTATTCAGTATTCTCTGTGTGGTGTCCATTTATAGAGTGGTGGAATCTCAGCGTGTACGATCCTAAATACGAAGCCCTCTCCGGTAGGGCCTCGCGCCTGTGCTCGGCACCGTTCCTGGGAGAGGCGGGTCACGGGGTGGTCAGGAGAACGACCTCTGTCCCCCCTGGGATCGCCCCTTCTAACATTTTTCATAAATCGGGCATTCACATTGCTGGTGCTTCACACAATTTTGTTTTCAACTGTTCAAATGCTTCCATTTCAGTTTTGGTCAAAACTATTGGGTCTCTAATATTTGCTTTTGTCAATCTCTGTAATGGTTTTGCAATCAATGAAAATCCACTAATCCACTGTCTACAATAACCTACCATTCCCAAGAACATTCTCACTTTTCTTTGAGTTTTAGGTGGCTGCATTCCTTGTATCATTCTGATTCTTTCTATCGTGACTTGTCTGATTCCCTTTGCAATCTTATGACCTACATATTGTACTTCTTTCTGACAAAACTGCAATTTAGATGGAGACACTTTATGTCCCTCTCCTGCCAAATGATTCAACAATGCTACTGTGTCAGTTACACATGCATCTTTTGTTTTTGATGCAATCAAAAGATCATCTATGTATTGTACTAATACAGACTCTCCAGGCATGTTCAAGCTTTCTAATGATTTCTTTAGCAACTGGTTAAAAATCTATGGACTCTCAGTGTACCCTTGTGGAATTCTACACCATGCTAGAATACGATTCTGGAATCGGAACACAAAAATTGACTGGTTTTCTGAATGCAATGGGACAGCAAAGAACGCATTGCATAGGTCAATCACTGTGTACCATTCTGCATCATGGGGAATTTGATACAGAATCACTTCTGGATTTGGAACAATCGGGCAACATGGGACAACAATCTTATTAACCTTTCTAAGGTCCTGAACAATTCTAAATGTTCCATTAGGCTTTTTTCAATCCCATGATTTGTGAATTACAAGGGCTGCTTTCTATTTCTCTAAGAATTCCTTGCTCAATCATTTTGTCAATCACTGGAGTGATTCCCTCAATTATTTCTGCAGTCATCTTATACTGAGGTATATTTGAGTAGCTTGCACCTTCTTTCACTGTAATTTTTACAGGGTCAACACCTTTCATCAATCCTATATCTTTTCCAGTAAAATCCCATTCTTCCTCTTTCACTACTTCTTTCAATTCAACAGGAATCTTTTCTCGATCAAAAACAGGAAATAACTTGCTCTGCTCTGCCTCAATCATGAGCATTGTCATTTTATACAAACTGTCTTCATCTGAGGTTTGCAATTCTATGCCATCTGGTGAACAATATATGGCACAATTCATTTTGCACAGAATATCTCTGCCTAACAAGTTAACAGGACTACTATCACACACTACAAATCGATGCATATCTTTGTAATTTCCAATTTCTATTTCAACTGGTTCTGTCAAAGGAGTTTGTATCTGTCTATTAGCTACACCTACAACTTGGATGCTCTCTCCCGAGAGAGGAAGATTTTGAATTTCCACTGATCTAACAGTAGAACGGGTAGCACCAGTGTCCACTAGGAAAGGTATTTCCACACCATTCACCTTTCCGTTTACAAATGGACCAGACTGATCTACCTCAAGAGTGGCTCCAAGCACACACTCTTCTCCCTCTCTCAGGCACCGTCATAAACTTTCATCCGACTCACTGCAACCTTCTTCTTGTAACCAATACTGAGGACACGCATTCCCTCTTTGCGGTCTTATTACCTGTTCACCTCTGCTGAATCCTGTCTCTGCACTGTATCTCTGCTGGTTTACACTGTTTGGCAGTGCCGGTTGTGGCACCTGACTTTGCTGATTTGCTATCTGCTGTTGTTGCTGTTGTGGATTTACCTCAAACTGCACCTGCGAATTCAATGAATTATTTTCTCCATTAACTGTTGGCGGACATTTACACTCTTTCTTCCAATGCCCTAACTTGCAGCAGTTAAAACAAGGAAGCTTCTTCTTTAATTCATCTATGTTTCCCACTAACCTTGGTTTACCCTTAAAGTTTCCTTGATTCCCTGCATTTATACTTTCCATTTGCGCCACTTGCTGTTCCGCTACCTTTACTTGTGCCCACATAGCTTTCTCTTTCAGCTTTTTCTGTTTTGCATCAATCACTTCACTGCAATATTTCGCTTTTCTCAAAACATCATCCACAGTACCTCACTGCCAACCTATCATGTTGTGTCGAATCATGTCTCCAATCTCTGGTCTTAACCCATACACAAATCTATATATAAAATGACTCATGTCCTTCTCATTTAGTTCTTCATAACCACTATACTGTTTAAAGATTAACAACAATCTTTCATAAAATGAATGTACAGATTCAAAGTCAAAGTCAAAATTTACTTTATTCGGTTAAAAAGTTTCAAACCATCAAAGTACAATAATATTATATTTCACAATCATATTAACATATCACATCCAACACATCTGAGTACATTATGAAGATGAAGAGCACTTATCGTTTGGCGAACACGTAAAACAAAATAAAAAGTTTGTCACCCACAAGAATTTAATAATTGCCTAAAAACTCCAAAATTCATCTAAAACTAATCACAGCATAAAAGTACTTAAAAATAACTTGGGCCAACATTCCAGATGTGGGCGAGGCGTGCCGTTTAGGATGGCGATAGTTTCTTTCTACATCTCATCGCCCCGGTAATGTAACTCGAGACCCCAAAGCATACCACAGTGGTGCCAAGCATTTGTAAATTGGCCAGGGCTGGTCTGACCTGCTTTAAATTGTACCCTCTTAGCAGTGGCAGGATGAATTTCTTACGCTGTAGTACATAAAACGTACAAAAAAAGATCATGTGGAGCACATTTTGCTCAGAGTTATTGTCACATGGGCACGGCCCCAGAGTCCCACTATTCGCAAACCCTCTGGGGAAGGATAGCAGCCACGGTAACATATTATACTTAAACCTTAATAAGATAAATAGGTGGAATGGCTTGCTTATATAGGTTAAGTACGGCTGCATCCCTCTCCCTGTGCTTAGCATGACAAAATTTCTTAGGGGCTACGGGGATAGCGGGGGGAGTGATGGCTGGGCGGCAGGAGAGGGGGAGGGCCCCGGGAGGGGTGCAGGGGTGTTTCAAGAGCTGGAGGGTAGGGGGGATGGGGGAAAAGGGGGAGATGGCCTGGACGCGGGGGTGGGGTCTCCTTTGTTGGTAGAGGAGTCAGATATGGAGGAGGAAGGGGGTGGGGATGGGAGGGGGAGGCTGGGGGAGCAGAGAGCGAGCTGGACTGGGGTTGTTCTTCTGGGGAGGGGCAAGCGTGGGGGGCCCGAGCAGGTCTCTGTCACCAGGGAGGGAGAGAGGGAGGGGGGGCAGGGGGGCGGGGCACCGAGGGGAGGTGAGCTGGGGTACGGAGGTTGTGGGGGGACACGGTTGGCAGGCGGGGTCGGAGGGGAGTCGGAGCAGAGAGGGGGGGCCGGGTTTGGGGGGCGGGACCGTGATTGGGGTACGGGGGGTGGGGTGGGGCCAGGGTGGCCAGAATGGGTGGAGGGGTGGGGGTTAGGGGGATGGGGTGGAGCTTGGGACACCTGGCGTGGCGGGGGCACTCTGTGGGGTGGGGTCGGGGCACAGCGGGGTTGGAGCGGGAGCAGCCTGTGGGGGGGGGGCAGTAAGGGCCATTTTTCCCTGGCATGCTGGACTCCACATTTTTTCATTGGCAGGACATGTTGGCGAGGGGCTCGGGTGAGCAGCATGCGGCTCTGTTCCACCGAGGGGATGGGCCGGCTCTGCCTGGTTCGGGCGGTCGTGCTCCAACGTGGTACATGGCATGGGACATCTTTGGGCGGCGACAGGACCAGTCACTGCCAGCCCCGCCCTGAAGGGTCACATCAGCCGCCGGGGGCAGGGGGGTACATGCGGCTCCAGTTTCTTTGACTGTTGGTGCGACTGCAGCGTAGAGAAAGGGCGAGTGCGTGGACCTGGGGGATTTTATGCGAGTGTGCAGGGAGAAGGCGGGGTTGGGCCGGCTGGAGTCCAATGGGGATGGCAGGGGGCTGCAGGATGTTGGAGCGGGGGAGTCTGAGGAAGAAGGGGAGATACGGGAGGGAGTATCTAGTAATATTGTTGGCAGTGTGTTACAGGTACGGCTGCAGCAAGACGCGCCCAGAGTGACGGCCCCCTCAGCTCCACTGGTTAGGCGGCGGGATCCGGTTCGGACGCCGACCTTGACGCCAGGTAAGGTTGGGGATAGAGTGGGGAGTGGTGCGGGCAAGAGGCGCTGTGTGCAGGTGTCGGTGGGGATGGATACTGGGGGGATGAATGGGGGCGGCTGGTGAAGGGACGGTATGTGAGAAACACGGGGTGGGTACGTATGGCGGTGTACTGGCGAGCGCGGTCGGGTCGGCCGCTGGCGGGGGGACGGCGTCGGGGGGCACGGAGGCGGGGGCAGCCGCGGCTGAGGGGAAGGAGAGTTGCGTGGTGCCGGTCGCAAGCTTCCATACATGGGGGTGACCAAGCTGCTGGGGGCGCACTTGTCGATGGTGACGAAGGAAAAGATCTGGAAGGGGGAGTCATTGACATTTTAAAGCTGTTGCATAGGGAGTTGACTTCGAAGGAGGAGGAAGAGTTGGCACGGCGCCCCAAGGTCCCTTTAACGATCGACAATTGGTCAGCGGCTTTTATAATATACGCCAGGTATATTGCGAAAAATTTTCGGATCGGTCCATCGCGCTATTCAAGTACATGGACGTGGTGCGAAGGGCGCAAGTGACGTATGGTGGGTATGCCTGGTCCCACTATGTCGAGGAATTCCGGGCGCGGATGGCGGCCGACCCGGAGGCAAAGTGGGGGGAGCTGGATTCTGACCTTTACCAGCAGACGATGGGCGGTGCGAAGTTTGGTCGCACTGTCTATACGGCCAGCGGTTTGCCACTCGTGCCGGCCCCCTTCTCAGCCTGACACACCCGCGGGGGGTGGGGCAGAGTGAGCCCACCGGTCAGAATACGGTTGGGCCTGCTAGGATTTCAACAGGGGGGCATGTGGCCGGCAGGTGTGCCGTTTCCGGCACGAGTGCTCAAAATGTGGGCGGCGACACCCAGTGGTACGCTGCTGGGGTGTCGTGGGGCCGCCGGGACAGCAGCCCACACAAGGCGGAGTGCAGGGCGGTGGGCCGCAGAGTGGGGGGATCGGAGGTGGCCGGGGGGGGGTCTGGGGCTTTGGGAAAAGGCTTGTACGCCAGTTAGACTGGCACAGATGGAACCATGGCTGGCGGCGTATCCGCGGGCGGATGATGCGGCCGTGTTGCTACAAGAGTTTCGGGTTAGTTTTCGGCTGGGCTATGTGGGCCCGCGGATTGCGCACTGGACGGACAATCTGAAGTCGGTGCAGGCACACAAGGGTATTGTGAGAGAAAAGCTGTTTAAAGAGGTCAAGGAGGGCCGAATGGTGGACCCATTTGAGGAACCGCCGCTGCCGGGGTTGATCATATCCCCGATTGGGGTGGTGCCCAAAAAGGAGCCGGGGCAATTCATGGCCGGCAGGTGGGTCAGTCAACGATTTCATCTCGTCAGACATGGCGTCGGTGTTTTACTCGTCATTGGACGTGGCGCGGAGGCTCGTGTCGGGGATGGGGCGGGGCGCTATGATGGCATAGTGTGACATTAAGTCAGCGTTCCGCTTGCTCCCGGTATACCCGGAGGACCACCAGTTACTGGGGATCCAGTTTGACGGTGGTATTTTTGTGGACAAGGCACTGCCGATGGGGTGTTCCATCTCCTGCGCGCTGTTTGAGCGCTTCAGTTCCTTTTTGCAGTGGGCTTTTTCCAGGCGCACAGGCTCTGAGACGGTGACGCACTACCTGGATGACTTCTTCCAGGTTGGGCGACCCGGTGCGATGGACTGCCAGCGGCTGCTGGATAGTTTGGCAGGCATGATGGAGGAATTTGGGGTCCCCCTGGTGCCGGAGAAGACGCACAGTCCCAGTACGGTGTTGTCCTTTCTCGGTATAGAGCTCGACTCAGCGGCCATGGAAGCACGCCTGCCGGAGGACAAGAGGGCGGTCATGTTGTCTTTGGTGGGAGACATGCTGGGCAAACAGAAGGTGTTGGTTCGAGAGGTCCAAGTGCTTTTGGGGCATCTTAACTTTGCATGTCGAGTGGTGCGAGCCGGTAGGACCTTCTGTCGGCGGTTGGGTTTGGCGCTGTTCGGCTTGACACTCCCCCATCACCACGTGCGTCTCTCGGTGGGGGTGGAGGAGGTTTTGTGGATGTGGCTAGCTTTCCTGGAATGGTTCAATGGTGTGCCAATGGCGCCGTCGGAGGACTGGGTGTGGGACGTGACGCTGTACTCCGATGCGGCGGGTGTCGGCGGTTTTGGCCTGTATTGGGAAGGGTGATGGTACGCAGAGCAATGGCCGACTCATTGGCAGGCGGGGGGACGGAGCATTGCTTTCCTGGAGTTGTTCCCGTTGATGGTGGCAGTCACGGTGTGGGCGGCGGAGTTGGCACACAAGCGGGTGTTGTTCCGAGTGGATAACATGTTTGTGGTACATTTGGTGAACAGGCAGTCGGCGTAGGACCCCCAGGTTTTGAAGCTGATGAGAGTTTTTGTGCTGCGCTGTTTGGAGAATGACATTATGTTTCATGCGCGCCAGGTTCCGGGAGTGCACAATGACATTGCGGATGTCTGGTCTCGTTCACAGTGACAGAGGTTCCATGGGCTAGCCACGGCAGTGGAGACGGTCAAGACGCCGGTCCAGGGGGAGCTCTGGTCGTGGGAGACGCGGGGTCGTTCAGCTGGTGAGGGCGTCGGTGGCTGCGTCCACGTGGAAGGCGTATGCACAGACGTGGGAGGAGTTTTGCCGCTCTGGTGCGGTAAGGCAGGGGGATCCCTGGCGGGGGGAGGAGCAGGTGGTGCGATTCATGTTGAGCTTAATGGACAAAGGTTTGTCGCGGGTAACGATTGCGGGAAAGCTGGCGGCAGTGGCGTTCATGGGGAAGTTGTGGTGGGGGTATCCCCCATCGGCGGGTGAGTTGGGGACTCGATTACTGGAAGGATGGGCGAGGGAGAGGGGAGCGGGCGTGGCACAACGTCGGCCAATCACGGGGATTTTGCTGGTGGACTTGATTGCCGCGATGCCGTCGGTGTGTCGGAATGGGGAGGAGACAGTATTGTTTTCCACACTCATGTCCTGGCTGTTCTTCGGAGCGTTTCGGGTGTCAGAAGTGGTGAGTGCGAGAGGGGGCGGGGACTCTTGTGGGAGGACGTGGAGATGCGAGCCCGGGAGGTGGCGGTGCGCTTGCGACGCTTGAAGATGGATCAAAGGGGGGTGGGGGCGTGGGTGATGTTGGGCCCTGGGGGACGGGAAGGGGTGTGTCCGGCGACGTGGGGTCGCGGCTGGCAGCGGGTCGGAGTGCAATGGATGACGAGGTCTTTGGTCGAAAGGAAGGCGGCAGGGTGACGGCGGCTCAGGCTTTGTGGGTTCTGCGGCACGCCCTGCGGAATATGGGTGAGGACCCGAAGGCGTTTGGGACGCATTCTTTTCAAATCGGGACGGCGACGGAGGCAGCGCGGTGTGGGTGGGGGACGGAGGAGATCAAGTGGCTGGGGCGGTGGAAGTCTGATTGCTACAGACGATATGTCAGAATGCGGGGGTAGAGGGGACGCTCTGAGCTTTGTGTTTCGCCCTCTTACATGTGTGTCTTTTCAGGCGCTGTGGCGGGGCCAGAGGCGGCGCTTCTGAACATTTACATTGTGGGACACTCATTTGTCAAGCGGGCTGAGAGGGCTGAATGGGAAAACACCGGAGGCTCAACTTGGAATTGGATGACAGATTGTTTCGATGTCACTGGCGGGGAAAGGGGGGAATGTGTTTGCACAAGTTGATGCCCTTGCTGAATAATGTGGTCAGGGGGCGGGGGGGGGCTGTGCCAGGATGTTTTAGTTATCCATCTGGGTGAAAATGACCTAGTACAATGGAAAGGTTTGGCACTGGTCAGGTAGATGAAACGAGATCTGTTAGAGATTAAGAGGCATTGGTCAGGAGGTCATTTGATTTGGTCGGATTTTATTCCCAGACGGTGTTGGAGGGGAGCTGAGCGTCCGGGAGCTATTGACAGGACGAGGAGAAAGATCAACAGGGAGATGAAAGAGTTCTGTGCCAGGGAAGGGATAGGCAGGATGGAGCATCCCAAGCTTAGGTACGGGGCGGTGTATTTCTTTAGGGAGGGTGGGGTCCACCTCTCACGGTATGGGATGGAGTTATACATCGTTCAGTTGAAGGAGGCGCTAGATGCGGCTTTGGGGGTGTGCAGGTATCCGAGGTGGTTGAATTCCTATGGGGGGGTCGAAAGACGCTAATGCGGCTTTCGAGGGACGCTTCTCCTAGTTAAGAAAGGGGGGTAGTTGGGGGTATTGGAAGAGGCCTGGGCTGGTTTCTGGTAGGCGGTGGGGGACACTGAGGTCTTTTACAGTTATAGGCGGGGGGTAGGTTGCGGACGGGATGTTCTATGATGTTGTATGAGTTTGCAATGTTGGGAATCCATTTAGGGGTGGGGGGTTGTTAGGCATTCACTTATTTAGTGAGGCATAGTTTTGTTCGGCGCAGGCCAAGTTAGGAGTAGGGAGGGAGCACCTGATCCCAATAAAGCGGGCTTTATCACACCATTCCTGTGTCTGTGGTCAGTGCCCCCCTCCTACTGGTGGGCCCCAAAACCATATACAAGAGTGTATATTTTGTTAGCAAGCGAGACCCCCTATTCCCCATTTCAGGAGTTGAATCATGGCG